>NW_012155062.1:2077001-2081970 GCF_000956105.1 Propithecus coquereli | reverse complement strand
ATTTTGGGGAGCCAGAGGGCAAACTGTAATGGGTTGAATGGTGGCCCCAAAAAAGTTATGTCCAGATCCTAATTCCCAGAACCCATGTATATTACCTTATTTGGAAAAAGAGTCTTTGCAAATGTAATTAAGTTAAGAATCTTGAGGCAAGATCATCCAGCATTGCCCAGGTGAGTCCTAACTCCAATGATAAGTGTTCCTAAAAAGTGACAAAAGAGAAAAATACACAGACAGAAGAGAAGGTATGCCTTCCATAAGCGGTCCAATCAGAGATTGGAATGACAGGGCCACAAGTCAGGGAACACTGACAGTCACCAGTTGGAAGAGACAAGAAGGTGTTTTCCCCCAGAGCCAGAGGGAGCATGGCCTTCCTGGATTTCAGACTTCTGGCCTCTAGAATTGTGATAGAACAAATTTCTGTTGTTTTAAGCCATCGATTTGTTGTCATTTGTTACAGCAGCCATAGGAAACTATTACACACTACAGTCAAAAGGTAAAAATTGGCATACAGATTAAAAAAGAAAAAAAACATGATCCAAATATGTGAGACATAATTTAGACTCAAAGGCAAAAAAGTTTAAAAGGAAAAGAATGGGAAATAATTACCATGCAAACAAGAACCAAAAGAGAGCTAGACTGGCAATACTAACACAAAATGAAATATACCTTGGGACAACTATGGTTAATAGAGACAAAAAAAAAGACATTTTGTAATGATAAAATGGTTAATCCATTAGGAAAGCATATCAATTATAAATTCAAATGGACTTTACAACAAAAACCCAAAATACATGTAGCAAAACCCATAGAATTACAGGGGGGAAAAAAGATAGTTCAAAAGTAATAGTTTGAGACTTCAATACCCTACTTTCAATAATGGATAGAACAACTGGACAGAGGATCAACAAGGCTACCAAATATTTTAAGAACACCATAAACAAATTAGACCTGATAGACATCTACAGAATGCTCTATCCAACATTCTTTTCAAGAGCACAGGGAACATTGTCCAAGATAAACCATATGCTTGGTCATGAAACAAGCCTAATTAAACTTAAAAGGATTAAAATCATACAAAATATATTTTCTGACCAAAATGGAATAAATAGAAATTATTAACAGATGAAAACTTGGGAAAATCACAAGTCACAACTATTATATGTGCAAATTAGACAACACATTCCTAATCTATCAATGGGTCAAAGAAGAAATCACAGGAGAAATTAGAAAACATTTTGAGATGAATAAAATTAAAAAGCACAACATACCAAAACTTATGGGATGCAACTAAAACAGTGCTTAGAGGGAAATTTATAGCTATAAATGCCTATATTGAAGAAGAATAACTACATTGGATAATAACTACATGGGATAATATTTATAAAATATTAATTGATGGGTTGTTTCTAGCTTCTACTGTTTTTCCTTGGGCTTCCTAGCACTTATTTCTTGAGATAGCCAAGGCGACTAATTCATTACTTTATCCGTAATAAACCATTTAATCATCACAACAACCCTATGCCATAAGTACTAATATTATCTCCGATGTACCAGTGAAGGAGTTAAAGCACAGAGAAGTTAAGTAACTTGTCCAAGATCACCGAGCTTATAAGTAAGAATAAAGAATAAAACTTAGGAATTTTGTCATCTAAAGACAGGGAAAACTCAGGTTAAAAGGACTCAATTCTTGGTTTCTAAGTTTTAAAATGAATATTTAAAATTTCTAGTATGTACCAGGACTTGGAAAACCATAGCCCATGAGCTAAGAATGATTTTTCAATCTCTAAAGGTTTTTAAAAAATCTGGAGAATAATATTTTGTGACCTATGAAAATTGTATGAAGCCATTATCAGTTGTGTGAGTTTTGTCATAATAGAAGCTGCATATCCTCACTTGTCATACCATATAGTAGTTCTATGACTTAGGAGAGGTAATGTCTTTTTGCTATTTTTTGAGTTTATGGCCAAGACTGAAATTTTCTGAATGGGAACTGCCCTCAATTATGATTATCAAACACTGAATGGCTTTTGAAATGAGTTTTGTTGAAGTCTCAATAACGTTTCTAGACTTAAAAATTTTCCTTCAGATTTCTAGCTTTTTCTGTGACAAGGTAGATGGTTTTGGACTAACCCTCCTACTGAATGCAATTATGAAAGTTGGACAGCATATTTAAAAAACTAGTTGAAAGCATTATAGAGTAGTCAATGCAGGTAGTATTTAGGAGACTATGATTTCCTTAGAAAAAGAGAAACATGGGAAATGAACTCTGCAATCACCTTGGCTTTTTTTCTAAAAAACATTTCCCATTTTACGGAGCTGATAAATGAATGGAGCCCAGGCAAAAGCAGTGGTCTTGCTGGGCTAATGAGGCAGAAGTCCAAGTCTGGGCAGCCAAAGAGACTAAAACCTAAAACAGAAGGCCAAAGTCTCAAAGAGCAGGGGACCACAGAGAAAAGAGCCTCAAAATCTGCAAACAAATTCATCTTTTGTAGTCAACTGACAACTAAACTATATGTGCACAGGGTTATACTACAAAAAGCCCAGCAGAAAACAGCAGCTGGGAAACTAAAAAGTTAAGCACAGATGTGAGCAGTCTCCCAGTGCTGGAAGGACAGGGGTTGAAGTTCCAGGTCCCAGCCAAGTTAGAAGGGCTGGGATTTATATGTACCCTGACAGTCACATTCAATGTATGAGGACTGTTAGGGGGCTCATACCACAGCATGAGAAAGAATCCTCAAATCAAAGATTAAGATCAGTTTTGAAGCAAGAAGTTTATTATACTTTCCAAGGGAAGAAAGAACATGGCATGAAAGGAAGAAGGAATGCCCGCCCCAAGGATGAGTGGTTTGGGCTTTTTATTGGCGTTTGAAGGAGCAGAGCAATTGTAGTTGTGAAATGATAACAAAAGGCAGTTGTTTTCCAGAGTGGTTGTTTTCTATTGGGCTGGTTTTATCTGACTTTTTGGAATGCAGTCTAGCAGATCCTGAGGGGATATATTCCCTTTTCTGTTTACTCAGTACTCTTCCACTTCTGCAAAACAAGCTCTTAAAAAAACAAGTTAAGCCACAAGTGGTCATGCAAGAAGCAAGCAATGGGGGACAGCACACCATTGTGTGCAGTGATGTTTTTATGTTAGATGATTTACTAGCAAAGCCATCCTTTCAAGGACTACATCCTAGGACTAAGGGAGAAATCTGAGCCCTAACAAATAATCATTTATAGGATCAAAATGATTTGCCATACTCATCCTCCTGCCAAAAATGTTAAGCCTCTTTGGTCCACTTTTTAGCCCAGCATGTGGTTTGTTTTGGTATGGTCTATTACCAGTTTTGTGCTGATAAATGTTACACAATGACTCTCCAAAGGGGGAAAAAATTTGATTTATAGCATTTTCTCAATTCCATTGTGTAAATACTCCCACCATGACCACTATCAAGTTACCAATGTAATATCACTGAACACAGATTTGGGAAGAGATGTGGACAATCAACTCTCCAGTGGTGTGAACTGGCCCCAGAACACTGCTATAATCATATAGCCTAAAGCCTATATTTCATATCCTCAAACTTGATAAAAAGGAAAGAATGACTATAAACCCAAATGCATGTTATAATTTATCCTTTGTTTTAATATATTGCAATGTTGTGTTTATTTGAATAAATTCCTCTTTTTGGAGATTTTCTTTTCTGTAAGGTAAGACTTACAAGATAATAGCATTCTTAAGCATAATTTTTTCCTTAGACTACAACATAGGTCTCTCTCATTCAAAGACGAAAAAAAGAAGTGGCTTGGACACCAATGAATAATTTTTCCATTGATTTGCCTTAAACAGATGTTGATTAAACATAGTTCAATTCAACAAATATTTATGAAACGTGTACTCTATATAAGGCACTCTGCAATGTAATGAAGGGTTTCCCATGTCTTCAATTATTCTTATCAAAACAAATATTCAGCAGCCTAAAAGAAAACTTGTTGTAAGGAAATATTTATTTCTCAAGATTGCAAAAAGGAGGAGGGGAATTACCCAAAGCAAAGAGCAGGGATGTAACAGCATACATGATGAGGTTGAAAGACTAGAAAATGAAAATACTGTGATTCCAAGTCTCCATTTGTTGTCCTTCCATGGTGTGTGAACTCTATTTGAAATCTTTCCCACAACTACCCAAGACAGAAAGAGACCACATTTCCATCCCAATTTCATCCATTTGGGATCTTAGTACCTTATTTGTGGCTCTCCTCAGTCACGGAAGAGTTAGCTGAGTTCTTCTGGGCAGGTCATGTGTGTCTAAATCGCCTATTTTCCAGCTTAGGAACAGAAGTGATGGCTTCACTTCCCTTTGCATCTTGATGTATAAAGACATACATTCTAACATTAAAATATCTAGCCTGATGAAATGCAGCCACCATGTTTGCCTGGCCTATGTGATCCGACTTGTGCCCACTTCCATTTGGCTTATTACACTTAGTTTATTCATCATAATAATGTGGGAAAGTGTATTAGTTCCCTACTGCTGCTACAACGAATTACCACACATTTACTGGCTTAAAACAACACAAATTTATTATCTTACAGTTAAGGATGTGAGAAATCTGAAATTGGTCTCATTGGGCTAAAATCAGGGGTCAGGGTAGCTGACCTCCCTGTAGAGGTTATAGAGGGGAGTCATTCCTTACCTCTTCCAGCTTCCACAGGCTGCCTGTGTTTCATGGTTTGTGGCACCTGTCTTCATCTTCAAAGCCAGCAATGACCAATCAAGTCTTTCTCACTTTGTATCACTCAGACACTGACTCCTCCACCTCCCTCTTTTACTTTTAAAGAGCCATCTCAAATAATCTCCTTATCTCAAAGTTAGCTAATTTAGCAATCTTAATTCCATCTGCAACCTTAATTTCCTCCTTGCCATGTAACATGGCATATTCACAAGTTCCAGGGACCAGGACGAGAAAATTTTTTTTTTTTTTTTTT
>NW_012155062.1:2020070-2072411 GCF_000956105.1 Propithecus coquereli | reverse complement strand
CGTTTATTTTTTCTCTCTTTCTTCTAAAATTCGTCTTTTTTGCAGAGACCTTCTGACTGGCGGCTTGTCTCATCCGCCATCTTGGCTCCTCCTCAGGACGAGAAAATTTTAGGAGGGTCATTATTCTGCCTACTGTGTACGGGGAGAAGGTAACAGTGAGTTTCAGATAGAGAAAGGCCAAAGAATATGCAGATCATTTTTACAAGTTCATTTGTTCTCAAAAAATAAAAGTAATGGTACATTGTCATTCTAAAACTAAAATGCCTAATTTTTAATGGAAATCCCTTCATCCTGTGTGTGTGTGGCTGAGGCCCTCTCTTTGCAAATGGAATGCCCTTAACAATGTCCGCAGTACTACAATAGAGAGGTGATTGATCTATTGACTGTACTTCAAAAGTTGCTTCATGTGACTCCAAAGTTGAAGCAGAAAAGCCTCTCATTTGACATCTAAGGAAACTGAGGCCCAAAGACATGATGTAATTCACCTACATTTTCACACTAATTGAGCCAGAGACACTTAGAAACCACATCTCTTGACTACTAATTAAGGGCTCTTTCCCTACACAAGCCCACATGCCAGTAACTGAGGGTCCTTAATAACTTTCTTACCATTAGCATTAAGGAGAAGTTGACTATAGAGCCCATAACTTAAGAAAATTAAGGAATAACAGACATCTGAATAATGTAAATACTGATGCAATTTATTCTTACAAGAAGACCGAGTAGACCGTAGCTGAGTTTCAAACATTCCTGTGGCAGACAATGTTGGTTGGCTGACTCCACAGTTATTCCAAATAAAGGCTAGAAAACATAAATACTCGTTATTTCCTACCATCCAATGGGAAAAAAAGAACTCCATCAAGGGATGAAAGGTGTTCTGAGAAAGATTTTGCCTTCATGATTAAATGAACAGTCAGATCTAGGTTTTGTCTTCCTTTTTATTCCTACTTGGAGACAGGGTATTTTTTGTTTGTTGCTCTATCCCAAGCATTAGAACAGTGTCTGGAACATACATAAATAATTATTTAATAAATAAATATTGTTAAATGATCCAACAAATAATAATGAAATAATAATGAAGTTACAGCAGGTACCTGAGACTTAGAGAGAAAATCAGGTGAATTCCAGATAAATCATCCTTGACATCATATATCACTGAATTAATACCAACAAATGCTTCCCTTCAGATTTCTTGTTATGACAAAATTTAGCTTTACTTGATATTCTCCATATGTCAGGTTTTCTGTACCTTACAACCAAAAGCATCCCTTATCAGCAGAGTCACTTTGTGTACTACAACTCTACAAAGCAGACATATAAAAACAGCCCCCTTTAAGTATGAGGGAAATTCATGGAGTTATGGTAATGTTCAATGTCTTGATAGAAGTTTATATTTGCAATTTTCAAAACTCAACAAATGTACACTTAGGATTTTTGCATTTAATTTTATCTAAATTTTAATTCAAAGAATAAAAGCCATAAACAAATGCTGAATTCTAGTTAAGGAAATCTGTGCTGAAGCTTTTATAGGGAAGTATACTGATATCTGCAATTTACCATGAAATGCATCAAAAAAAATAAGCTGTGAATTGATGGGTCAACAGACCAATTGATAGACATGCAATAAAGCAAGTATTCTCCAAAGAATGTTAGAGACAAGGAGTGTGTACATGGGTGTTCACCCTGAAATTTATTCAACTTTTCTATTTGAAAATGTTCATAATAGCATCATCTTATACATATATGTGACAAACCTGGAGGAAATGATGGTTCTGAAAATTTCAGTTATGTGAGACAGAATAGGAGGAAATGATTGGAAAACATCTCCTGAATGTGTGTAGTAAGTATAATGAAATTATCAATAGCAATTTCATTTTGAACTTGACAAAATTAATACTAAATTTTTCTGGAAAAATGAATAGACAATAATAGTTATGAACTAAGGAAAAAAGGAAGAGTAAAAAGGAGGAATTCATTCAGCTGTACATTGAAATAATAAAAGAGTAATGAGAAGGCATTACTCTGATTGAAATATAATATACTCTATTGATGGCATTATGGTATACATGATATATTTTTTTAAAACTTCCTGGAAATACTGGATGAAATAAAACCAACATCATCTTAAAGGCATAACTTGGATGTAAAAAACAAAGAAGGGAACTCTCCAGAGGCCAAAATTTCCACACCTCAACTAAGGACCTCTTGCAGACTACTCCCTGTATGCCACAGAACTCATTTGATCATGATAGAGTGTGAGAATAGAGGCACCATAAGGAGAAATTATAAAGAATGCTTTCATTAAGGAAGTGCTACACCAAATAATTGGAAAATGATGATATCTTCATGGGCAAGTGCATAGATGATCATCTAGATAAATAATATCCAAAATATTTGAAATAGTTTGGTCAGGAAAACTGTTAAATATGTCCCCCATATATGTTTATATATTATATACGTATACAAGATGTGTTAACATATTATGTATATTATAAAACCATACCCAGAAATGTAAATTTAAAATAGGAGACAGAGAGAGAGAGAGAGAGAGAGAGAGAGAGAGTGTGTGTCCGTGTGTGTGTGTGTGTGTATCTTCTAATATGGATTATGTGGAACACCCCCTGGGATGCTCACACCCTCCTCCCGTACTTTGGAAACCCCTGGTCTTCAGGAATCTATATCATATAAAGTGAGGATAAGAGAGTTAGGGAGTCCCATGTCCTTTCACCTCCTTGCTGATGAATGAAACTCTGTTCATTTCTTATGATCTTCATTATATTTTTCTTCTACTAACTTTGAGTTTGGTTTGCTCTTCTTTTTCTAGTTGTTTGAAATATATCATTAGGTTGTTTATTTGAAGGTTTTCTACTTCTTTGATGTAGGCATTTATTGCTATAAACCTTCCTATTATTATTGCTTTTGCTATATCCCATAGGTTTTGATATGTTATGTTTTCATTTTCATTTGTTTCAAGATATTTTTTAATTTTCTTCTTAATCTCTTCATTGACCCACTGATCATTCAGGAGCATATTGTTGAATTTCCATGTGTTTGTATATTTTTCAATGTTCTTCTTGTTACGGATTTCTAGTTTTATTCTACTGTGGTCAGAGAAAACACTTGGTATGATTTCAGTGTTTTTGAATTTTTTAAAACTTGTTTTGTGGCCTAACATACGGTCTATCCTTGAAAATGATTCATGAGCTTGGGAACGTGTACTCTGCACCTGCTGGATGAAATGTTCTATAAATATCTATTAGGTCCATTTAGTCTACAGTGCAGATTAAGTCCAATGTTTCTTTGTTGATTTTCTGTCTGGGTGATCTTTCCAGTGCCCAAAGTGGAGTGCTGAGGTCTCCAACAATTATTGTAGTGGGGTCTATCTTTCTCTTTAACTCTGACAGTGTTGGGTACATATATATGTATGTATATATATTCTATGTATATTTGCATATTTATTATAAGTATATATGTTTAGAATTGTTAAATACTTTTGCTGAATTGACCCCTTTATCATTATATAATGGCCTTCTTTGTCTCTTTTTACAATTTTTGTCTTGAAATCTATTTTATCTGATAGAAGTATAGCTATAAGATATAGCTATACTCTTTTAGTTTTGATTTGCATGAAATATCTTTTTCTATCCTTTTATTTTCAGTCTAGGTGTGTCTTTATAGTTGAAGTGGGTTTCTTACAGACAGCACAGAGTTGGCTCTTGTATTTTTATCGATTCAGTCACTCTGTGGCTTTTGAATGGAGAATTTAATCCATTCACATTCAATGTTATTATTGATAGGTAAGGACTTCCTAATGCCATGTTGTTATTTGGTTTCTAGTTGTTTTGTGGTCCTCTCTTTCTTACTTCCTTCCTGTCTTCCTTTGTTAAAAGTGATTTTCTCTGATAGTGTGTTTTAACTTCTTGCTTTTCATTTTTTGTATATCTGTTGTAGTTTTTTTGACTTAAGCTTACCATGAGGCTTGCGAAAAACATTTTATAACCAATTATTTTAAACCTACGACAACTCTGCTTACAAACAAACAATCAAAAATAAATCCAACAAAAATTCTATGCTTCAACTCCATCCCTCACTGCTTTTTAACTTTTTGTTATTTCCATCCCTGTCTTTTTATACTACCTACCTCTCAAAAAGTTGTTGTAGTTATTTTTGACAGGTTTGTCTTTTAGTCTTCCTACTCAAGATATGAGTGGTCTATACACCACAATTACATCAATAGAGTGTTCTGTATTTGTGTATTTACTATTACCAGTTAGTTGTTACCTTAAGGTGATTTTCTATTGTTCATTAATTTCCTTTTCTGTCATAAGAACTCCTTTTAGCATTTCTTGTGGGACAGGTCTGGTGTTGACGAAATACCTCAGCTTTTGTTTGTCTTGGAAAGTCTTTATTTCTTCTTCATGTTTGAGGGATGTTTTTGCAGAAAGTAATATTCTAGGATTAAACTTTTTTTCCTTCAGCTCTTTGAATATGTCATGCTATTCTCTCCTGACCTGTAAAGTTTCCACTGTTCTCAGTAGAGACTGAGAACAGACTTCTGTCTGCAGCCAGACATATTGGAGCTCCTTCATATGTTTTTGGTTGTTTTGGTTTGTTTTTGTTTTTGTTTTCATTTTTCTTGCTTCCTTAGGACCTTTTCTTTGTCTGTGACATTTGGGAGCTTGAATATTGAATGCCTTGAGGTAGTCTTGTTTGGTTTAAATCTGCGTGGTGTTCTATGACCTTCTTGTACCTAAATATTCATATCTTTCTCTAAGTTTGGGAAGTTCTCTGTTATTATTTCTTTGACTAAACTTTCTATCCCAATCTCTCTCTTTACCTCCTCTTTAAGGCCAATCACTCTTAGATTTGTCCTTTTGAGGCTATTTTCCAGATCATGTAGGTATGCTCTCTTATTCTTTTTTCTTTTTTTGTCTTCTAATTGTATATTTTCAAACAGCCTGTCTTCAAGCTCACTAATTCTTTCTTCTGTTTAGTCAATTCTGCTGTTGAAGGAATCTGATACATTTCTCAGTTTGTCAATTAAATTCTTCAGCTCCAGAATTTCTGCCCGATTTTTTTTATTATTTCAATCTCTTTGTTAAATTTCTCTGATAGGCTTCTGAATTCCTTCTCTGTGTTGTCTTGAAGTTCATCAAACTTCCTCAGGACAGTTATTTTGAATTCTTTGTCTGAAAGGTCCACATATCTCCATCATTGTGGGATTGATCACTGGTGCCTTATTTAGTTCATTTGGTGACATCATAGTTTCCTATATGTCCTTGATGCTTATGAATGTTTGTCAATGTCTGGGCATTGAAGAGTTAGGTATTTATTTTAATCTTCACAGTCTGGGCTTGTTTGCACCTGTCCTTCTTGAGAAGGCTTTCAATATATTCAAAGAGAATTGAGTGTTGTGACCTAAGTCTTTAGTCACTGCAGCCATATCAGCACTTGGGGTGCCCCAAGCCCAGTAATGCAATGAGTCTTGCAGACTCCTGGTGGTACCACCTTTGTGGACTTGGGTAAGATACAGGAGAATTCCCTGGATTACCAGGCAAATTCTCTCACTCTCTTCCCTCGCTCTCTTTGCTTGGCTGCTGGAGTTGGGGGAGGAGTGATGTGGGCACTCCCTGGTGGCTGCCATAGCTAGGACTGCAGCAGGCAAGTCACTGCTGCAGCCAGCCAGTCTCATCTAAAGCCTGTAGTGACTGTTGCCTGGCTACCTTTGATATTTATTGAAAGCCCAAGGGCTTTTTAGTCAGTAGGTAATGAATCCTGCCAGGACTAGATCCTTCCCCTCAAGGTAGCATGTTTTCTTCTGGCCCAGGGTGGGTCTAGAAATGTCATCAAGGAATTAAGGCCTGGACTCAGGGGAGTCTTCTTGGTACTTTATTTTACTGTAACTGAGCTGGTACCCAAGTTGTAAAACAAAGTCCTCTGAATTCTTCCCTTTCCTTTCCCCAAATGGAAGAAAACTCTCCCTGAACTGCACTGCCAGGAGTTGGGGAAGAGTAACATAATTACTGGCTTGGCTGCCCCCTGGTATCTCACTGGGTCACACACATTTGAAGTCCACTGGCTCCAAGCCAGCACAGCTGCAGAGATTGCCAAAGAACTGCAGCCTTTGTGGCCCAAATCCCTTACAAATTTATTCCATGCCCCAGGCTTCTTTTAGTTAGCCAATGGTGTGGCTAGCCAGAACTTGAGTTTTGGGGTAAAAGATTTCCCTCTGTCCAGGCTAGTCTAAATACTCCCTCTGTGGGCACCAACAGAATTCTGCCCTGTGCTGTGCTCCCCTGGGCCAGAGTGGCCCTGAGTTTCAATGCAAAGTCTTACAATCACTTCACCCTCCCTGCCTCAGGCACTCAGATGCTCTCTCCACTCCATATGTTAATGATGCACTGTGTGTTGGGGGGCAAGGGGGGGTGGCACAGGCAATGCTAGACTGTCTTTTCTGCCCTCCTCAGTGCCTCTTTCCTTGATATAATGCTAAAACCAGGTAGTATGATTACTCACCTGGTTTTTGGTTCTTCTAAAGGTGCTTGCCTGTGTGGATAGTTGTTGAATTTGGTATTTGGGCAAAGGGACAATTGCTGGAGGTTTCTATTTGGCCATCTAGCTCCACCTCCTCTTCTAAAATGGAGATTCTTAAGCCAAAGAGACAGAAAGCAATGTACACAACTAACCAAAAGTAATCATGTGCCTTGAAACCAAGTATTTACTTTAGAAGGTTAAAGCAATTTTTCTGCTGCCTAAATGACCAAGATCATAACTCCAATTATTCTCCTATTTTGACTTTGCCAGATTTGGCCTCAAAATGTGTGGCACTGGTGTCAAACACCCTTCAGAGACCTAACATGAAATGCAAGCATCTGAAAAGTAGTAACACAAGTAACAAGCAAAAAGCGGAAAAAAAAAAAAAGTTGTTATCCACTCTCAAGATTTCTAGAACATATAGTCAGTAAAAGGTCATAAAACCAAAGAATCCCCTCTATATGGTAGAACTTGATCTTCTAGGGAATTTCCAGACACAAAAATAACCCATCAAGAAGATAGAATCAACGTTGAAGAATCCTACAAAAGGCAAGACAGCATCCAGTGTCAACTGTGACACCAGATTTCAGATTCTCTGAAGGGCATCCATTTACAAAGAGAGTGGCCCTAGCCACAGGATGTAGGGACTGTCCATTGAAAACTGCATAGCCTGCCTCTAAAATGGTATCACGCTCATAAATTTTAGAACAAACAGAGTTGAAAATCTGTTCTGTGTAGTCTTAGGTTCTTTCTTCACCAAATAGCACCTCTACCCAGCTCTCCTTTCCACATTGCAGTGATGAGTATATTAAGTGTAACAAAAGCACACTAACAGGAGTGGAGTCAAATTGGTGTAGGCAGGCACAGTGGCTACATTTCAGGAGGCTGGATAATTTAATATTAGATGATATGCTTCTGCGTGCCAAGATACAACAGGCAACCACCAAGCCATTTCACTCAGCAAATCAAATAGGGCTTTTCCTCCTGAAGGAGATACCATATTGTGAAGTAAATGCATTATGGGGCCAGGGTCTTAGGAAGCAAAAGAATGCTTTTCCTGAGGGCTAGAAAACAAGTGATTTAGACATATGTGAACAGCCCAAAAGAACCTGGCTGACTCTTCAAAGCATGGCAGATGAGGAAAGCCACAAAGTAATAAAATTCCAATTTCATGAGTCAGATGCTAGAAAATAGGCGGCTTTTCTCTTTCTGTTGTGGGTCATTGTGGGGGTGACTTTAAGAGCTATCACATGGGAGTTTATATAGCCCAACAAGCACAACAATAGCAAGTTGGAATGGCAGCATTGCCTGCTCTAATCTGCCAAACCCTTTGTGTTAACTCATAAGCATGCTATTTGCTTAGGGTATTATTTTTTTCTCCTCCTTCTTGTAATTTTGATAGATAGTTTCTTTCCCCTAGATTTCGTAATCTGACTGCAGAATCAAAATGGCTTGATAACAATAATTGAAGAAATGTAAATCCCCTCATTACCAACCAGAGTGCCTTAAATACATGTTCCATAAATGTTCATGAAGTCAAATCTTGCTTAATCAACATCTGTTTGAAGCAAATAAATGTAAGAGTTATTCATCAGGGTCTGGGTCATCTCCACTATTCCACTTTGAATAAGATTCGCTCCTGCTGTAGTCCAAAGAATAAGTTACATTCATAAGTATTTATGTTAAGTGCTACCTATTAGGGGAAAAAAAATCTAAGAAGAGAGCAAATTACCTCTGCTTTCACAAACATTACTCTTTTCTCCATCCTCAACCTCCAACAAGAATTCTATGTCACCACTCTGCTTATGGAGACATTTTAACTTTCCTCCCTGTGGCAACTATTAACCTCCAGCCCAAACCTCTGGAAATGTCCTCCGCTGACTACTAGAGCCAGGAAAGCTAAGGGCTTCCCAGACTTTGGCAGAGCTTGGGCTCCATTGATGACCTGGACATCTCCACCAAATAGATGCACCTGCATAAGATTTGGGAGGGAAAAGGAGGCAGAGTCTGGGCTTGTGTTGTTTCTTTATGTGGCAAGCATGGTCATGGAAAGTTTTCATTTTTCTATTGCAGTAGCAACAAAGAACTCAATGTCTGCTCCTTATTTGTGAGTTCCAAGAAGCAGGACCAAAGTATGCGTGCGTTTCATGGTGTGGATCGTGTCTGAGGTGACACAGTCCTGGAACACACATTCACATGCAGTTTCCCCGTGGTGATGGAGATATCAGCTACTTGATGGACAGTACTTGGTATTGTTCTGATTTATTCCTGGAAGCTCAGCTACAAACTTGGTCCTGACCTTCCAACTATTTTGTATGTACCTAATTACTTTCTGTGCAAACTGGCTTCTAAAACACTTGCCCTCTTCACATCTTTTTCCTTCTATTCTTCTTTTGATTTGCAACAGTCAGGCAAGTCAAGAGAAAAAAAAGATTTTTCTGAGAAACTCAAGCTTTATATTTCAAGATCTAAGTATGGACAACTGTAGCATAGAATTTTTACAATGAAACACAGGATAGGAAGGACGTTGGTATAATGTAAAAAAGTTCCTGCCACACAGGACACAATAAGCCTTTCATGGCGCCAGGGGAGAAAGATTGAGCAGAAGGCAAGAGAGAAAGTGCCCTGACTCACAGCTCAGAAGGAAAAATAAAAACCTGTGGAGAGAGGGAGACACCCAGATAGTTCAGGCTGAATTGGTAAATGGCAGGGCTGGTGTCCTCCTCTCCTAACGTAGGGAGACAGCAAGCCTCTTAGAAGCCGCACATTCAGCACGGTGCTTCATTCAACATGAGAAAAGTTGTTGTAGCAATAGCTGAGGGCAGGTGAGTGTCAGGACAACTATGTAGGGTTCCACTCTAGAGTGATATAGAAAGAACGAGCAAGAGTTCTCAGTGTGCCCTCCCACCAACATTGGGCGGGTGCCGAAGTACTATGGGGTGGGGGTGAACAGAAAGATGCCTGAGGTCAAGAGAGGCTAGCTGCAAAGTTCAGAGCTTTTGCAATTGGATACAAAGGCCAATTGCCAACATGCCGCCTGCCCCCAAAGGCCAGTTGGACCAGCTGCATCTCAGTGGATTCCAGCTGAGGATGTTCAGGGAACAGGTACATCAAGAAACATCACTGCAGGTACCACATGACAGACCGATGCCCAAGTCCAAGTAGGACAAGAAACCTCAAGTAGAGGCCAACAAGATTATGTATTACTTTCCTGATGCCAGAATAATACATAAGCTGTCTTGTGAAAATAGATCATTCGTGAGTGATAGCAAAAGGCCAAAAGGGGGCACCAAAAAAAATCACAAAAGACTAAGAATGTACATAAAAGCAGCTAAGACAGAAATTGGACAGTGATTGTAATATTTGAATTTAGCTGAAAAGTCATTGATTGGAATAAAAATGCTAAAATAAGAAGAAAGAAAGAATAAATTGTCTGGTCAAGACAGAGTGAAAGACTGAAGGACAAAATGGAATTACAGAAAATTATAATTATAGAAAACAGAATTACTTTTGTTTAAAAAACACACCAGGCCAGGCATGGTGGCTCATGCCTATAATCCTAGCACTCTAAGAGGCCGAGGCAGAAGGATTACTTGAGCTCAGGAGTTCGAGACCAGTCTGACCAGTAATAGTAATACCCCCATCTCTACTAAACATAGAAAAAATTAGCCAGGTGGTGGTACACTCCTGTAGTCCCAGCTACTCAGGAGGCTGAGGCAGGAGGTTCCCTTGAGATCAAGAGTTTGAGGTTGCAGTGAGCTAGACTGACACCGTGGTACTCTAGCCCAGGTGACAGAGTGAGATTCTGTCTCAAAAAATAATAAAAATAAAAATAAAGAACATTTCAACTGTTACGTGTAAATTTTGACATACTGTCATAGCTAGAATCTATTTAGTGTTTACAATGTGCCAGTCACTGCCCTAATTAAATGTTAATGAACATTATTTTATGTAATCTTGGTGTAGTTTAGTTATCCTCATTTTACAGGTAAGAAAACTATCTCACAAATATTAAATAATTTGTCCAAGGATGAACAAAATTGCATATGTGATAAAGATACGATAAAGCCATGTCCACAGCCAAGCAGTGTTTCACAATTACCCCAGTGACTACGGAGTCACTTCACGTGTTTTCTTTCTTCCTCATCCATTTGGCAGTCACCCACTGTACAGACAGACACTAATGACTGCTGTTTACACTGTGGGTAAGAAGAGAAGAAGAAAATTCCCCTCACCAAAGCTGAGATTTTCTTCCCATAACTAGAATATTCTTGCCTTGCTTTTTCTTAACAATATTTCCAACTCCATGAAAACAGATAAAGAACAGGGAAAAAAAGATAATGGTTGCTGCATGTTAGACATTACTTATGTACTCTTCATGGATTCAGGTCGCTTATTCCCTAGTTAATTCATTTAAAAAAAAAAAGAAATGGCTATTAGATATTCATCTCTAAGTCCTGAAGCAAGAATTATGAAATCAATGTTCTTATTATTTTCAAAATTCTAATGCAATGTGATTTTAGTGTGGCATAAAACTTAACATTAAAGAACTTGCCTGTGGCATTTCCTTTTTATGTCATCCTTTGGGACTAGGCCTGGATGCATTGTTTTTAGTTTTTCACAATTGGAATACACTCAGTTATTTTTGTGGCTTCATGATCCTGAAAACCTTTGCTCATAGCGCTTGTATCAGACCACACAGGCTACAGAAGACACAGCATTCTGGACATGACCTGCCCAGCCTCAGTATCCAAATTTCAATCTC
Source organism: Propithecus coquereli (assembly GCF_000956105.1). NCBI lineage: Eukaryota > Metazoa > Chordata > Mammalia > Primates > Indriidae > Propithecus > Propithecus coquereli. The sequence goes on along the minus strand of NW_012155062.1, from coordinate 2,061,112 downwards.
TTGCTCTCTGTCCATCAGTCCATCCCAGAAGCTGAGGAGGCAGGGCTAGGTGCCAGTTGTCAGTTCTAAGAGCTGGAGCTAGCCCAGGCCCGCCTGGCAGCCCAGAAATCAAGCTCTACTAGCCAAACAGTGCCGCTTGCTTTGCTGAGAGCTTGCAGGGTGCAATCACGAAGATGTTCTGGATGGTTGTCTCTCTAACTTGTGGTGCCACTGTCAGACTGCTGAGCTGGGAACTTTTCCCAGCGGACCAGAAGAATCTTTCACTCCAGCTTCTGTCCTTTCTGCATCTATTTTTGTATTCAAAACACAGTAACTCCTTTGCATGCCCTGTTTACTTTTGTGTACACCCAATGTAGAGCCCAAAATATAATAAGCACTCACTAAATATTTATTGAATGGGAGAATGAATGATAGAATTAATTAGCAATTCGAGGATAACCATGTAAAAATAGATTGAATTTAAAAGCAGTTTTTCTTCTTTTTCTTTTTTTTATTTCAGAATATTATGAGGGTACAAACATACATTTTGGTTACATATAATGCCTTTGCCTCACCCATGCCAGGGCTACAAGCATACCCTTGCCCCTATAGTGTGCTCCGCATCCATTAGCTGTGAGTTTACCCACCCCCACCACACCCCTCCCACCTGACTGGCACCCAGTGAATATCACTTCCATGTGAGCACCTTAGTATTGATCGGTTAGTATCAATTTGATGGCAAGTACATGTAATGCATGTTTTTCCTTTCTTGTGATACTGTACTTCGAAGGATGAGCTCAAGCTCTATCCAGGATAATATAAGAGGTGCTAGTTCACCATCGCTTTTTGTAGCTGAATAGTATTCCATGGTATATATAAACCACATTTTATTAATCCACTCATGTATTGATGGGCACTTGGGTTGTTTCCACATCTTTGCAATTGTGAATTGTACTGCCATAAACATTCAAGTGTACGTGTCTTTATTATAGAATGTCTTTTTTACTTTGGGTAGATGCCTAGTAATGGGATTGCTGGATCAAATGGTATTTCTATTTTTAGTTCTTTAAGGTATTTCAAAATTACTTTCCACAGGGGTTGTACTAACTTGTAGTCCCACCAGCAGTGTAAGAGTGTTTCTATCTCTCCACATCCAAGCTAGCATTTGTTGTTTTGGGACTTTTTGAGAAAGGCCATTCTGACTGGAGTTAGGTGATCTCATTGTGGTTTTGATTTGCATTTCCCTAATGATTAGACATGTTGAGCACTTTTTATATGTTTGCTGGCCATTATTCTGTCTTCTTTTGAAAAATCCTTTGCCCACTTTTTGATGGGGTTGTTTGATTTTTTTCTTGTTAATTTTCTTAAGTTCTATATGGATAGATTCTTGTTATCAGCCCTTCATCAGATGTACAGCATGCAAATATTTTCTCCCATTCTGTAGGTTGTCTATTCATTCTAGTGATAGTTTCCTTGGCTGTGCAGAAGCATTTTAATTTGATCAGGTCCCATTTATTTATTTTTGTTGCTGCTCTGATTGCTTTTGGGGTCTTCTTCATAAATTCTTTGCCTAAGCCAATGTCTGTAAGAGTTTTCCCAGAATGTTATTCTAGAATTTTTAAGGTTTCACACCTTAGGTTTAAGTCTGTTATCAATTGTGAGTTGATTTTTGTGTGAAGTGAGAGGTGGGGATCCAGTTTCAATATTCTGCATGTGGTTATCCAGTTTTCCCAGCACCATTTATCGAATAGAGATTCTTTTCCCCAGTGTATATTTTTGTCTGCTTTGTCAAAGATTGGATGACAATATGAGGATGGTTTTATATCTGGGTTCTCAGTCCTGTTCCAAAGGTCTATATCTCTGTTCTTGTGCCAGTACCTTGCTGTTTTGGTTACTATAGCCTTGTGGTAAAGGTTGAAGTCTGGTAGACTGATGCCTCCCAATGTGTTCTTTTTGCTTAAGATTGCTTTGGCTATACGAGGTCTTCTCTGGTTCCATACGAAGCATAGAATTATTTTTTTTAGGTCTGTAAAGAATGATGATGGCATTTTGATAGGGATTGCATTAATTCTGTAGAACACTTTAGGTAGTATGGAGAGTTTAACAACATTGATTCTGCCAATCCATGAGCATGGTAGGGTTTTCCATCTATTTATATCTTCTGCAATTTCTTTTCTCAGTGTTTCATAGTTCTCCTTATATAGGTCTCTCACCTCCTTCATTAAATATATTCCTAAATATTTAATTTTCTTTGATGCTATTGTGAAAGGTGTTGCATCTTTTATTTGATATTTGGCTTGACTGTTATTGGCGTATGTGAATGTCACTGATTTGTATGCATTGATGTTGTACTCTGAGACTTTACTGAATTAATTTATCAATTCCAGGAATCTCTTGGTTGAATCCTTGGGATTTTTTAGATATAATATCTTATTGTCAGCAAAGAGTGAGAGTTTGACCTCTTCTGTCCCCATTTGGACACCCTTAATTCCCCTCTCTTGTCTGATTGCCCTGGCTAGGACTTCCAACACTATGTTGAATAGAAGTGCAGATAGTGGGCAACCTTGTCTGGTTCCAGTTCTAAACAGTAATGCTTTCAATTTTTCCCTGTTCAGTATGATATTGGTTGTGGGTTTATTGTATATGGCTTTAATAATTTTAAGATATGTCCCATCTATGCCTATTTTGTTAAGAGTTTTAATCATAAAAGCGTGCTGGATTTTGTCAAATGTTTTTTTCTGTGTCTATTGACAGAATCATGTGGTCTTTGTTCTTGCTTTTATTTATGTGGCAAATTGCACTTATAGATTTGCAAATGTTGAACCATCCTTGAATCTCTGAGATAAAGTCCACCTGGTCATAATGAATTATATTTTTGATGTGCTGTTGGATTCGGTTTGCTAAGATTTTGTTGAGGATTTTTGCATCTATATTCATGAAGGATATTGGTCTGTAGTTTTCCTTTTTTCTTGTGTCCTTTCCTGGATTTGGTATCAAGGTGATATTGGCTTCATAGAATGAGTTGGGGAGGATATCATCCTGCTCAATGTTGTGAAATAATTTCTTCAGTATAGGTATGAGTTCTTCTTTGTAAGTTTGGTAAAATTCAGGTGTGAGCCCATCTGGTCCAAGACTTTTTTTGTTGGGAAATTTTTCTATTGCTGCTTCAATTTCTGTGCTTGATATTAATCTGTTCAGGAATTCAATTTCTTCCTGATTGAGCCTAGGGAGGTTGTCTGTTTCTAAGAATTTGTCCATTTCCTCCACATTTTTGTAGTTTTGGGGCATATAGATTTCTATAGTATTCAAAGATAATGTTTTGTATTACTGTGATGTCCACAGTGACCTCTCCTTTTTCATTTCTAATTGAGCTTATTAGAGTCCTTTCCTTTCTAGTTCTTGTCGATCTACCAAGAAGGCTGTCAATTATGTTATCTTTTTGAAAAACCAACTTTTGGGTTTATTCACCTTCTGTATAGTTTTTTGTTCTCTATTTCATTTAGTTCTGCTCTGATCTTAATTATTTCTTTTCTTCTGCTAGGTTTAGGATTGATTTGCTCTTCCTTTTCCAGTTCCTGGAGACAGTTTATTAGTTTGTTGATTTGTGAACTTTCTGTCTTTTGGATGTGAGCATTTAATGCTATTAGTTTTCCTTTCAGGAATGCTTTGCTGTATCCTACAGACTTTGATGTCTTATGTTTCTGTTATCATTTAGTTTGAAGAATCCTTTGATTTCCATCTGAATCTCCTCCTTGACCCAATAGTCATTCAGCAATAAACTGTTTAATTTTCATGAGTTCATGAATTGGTGAGTGTTTCTGTTGGAATTGATCTCTAATTTTATACCACCGTAGTCTAAGAAGATATATGGTATAATTTCTATTTTTTTAATTTGTTGAGATCTGATTTGTGGCCTATGATGTGGTCAGTTTTAGAGAAAGTTCCATGAGCTGATGAGAAAAATGTACATTCAGCTTTATTTGGGTAGAATGTTCTGTGGATGTCTGCTAGACCCATTTGTTCTAGAGCTGTTTAAGTCCATTGATTTTTTGCTTATTTTCTGCTTGGAGGATCTGTCCAGTTCAGCTGGTGGGGAGTTGAAATGCCCAGCTACTATGGCACTACTTTTTATAATGTTATTTAGATCAAACAGGGTTTTCTTTATGTATCTGGGTGTTCCTGTGTTATGTGCATAAATATTAAGAATTGTTAAGTCTACTTGTTGGATCTTTCCCTCCACCATTGTATAGTGCGCATCTTTGTCTTTCTTTACCTTTGCTGTTTTAAGGTTTATGTTATTGGCTATAAGAATAGTTACCACAGCTTTCTTTTGGTTTCCATTTGCCTATAAGTTTGTTTTCCAACCCTTCACCTTGAGTCTAAAAGAGTCTTTGTGGGTAAGGTGCATTTACTGGAGGCAGAAAATACGTGGCTTGTGTTTTTTTATCCACTCAGCCAGTCTATGTCTCTTCAGTAGACAATTCAAGCCATTCACATTTATTGAGAGAATTGATATTTGGGGCAGATTTCTGCTCATGCTGTTAGATAAATTCTTATTATTTTGTTTTACCTCTCAAGCCATCACAGAATCAGGGTTCTGGACTTCAACTCTTGAGTGATTTTACTTTGTTGGGGTCTATTGCACTGTTCAGTGTATAATGCAGGTCTGAGTACTTCCTGCAGGGCAGGTCTTCGCAAATTCCATCAGCGATTGCTTATCTGGGAAAGTTTTTATTTCTCCCTCATAAATGAAGCTTAGTGTTGCCGGGTAAAGAATTCTAGGTTGGTCATTATTCTGTTTTAGAAGATTGAGAATGGGTCCCTAGTTCCTTCTGGCTTGTAAGGTTTCAGTTGAGAAGTCTGCAGTTAGTCTGATAGGTTTTCCTTTGTAGATTATGTGCTGTTTTGGTCTTACTGCTTGAAAGATTGCCTCTTTGGCCAGCCAAATAGCTATGTGATGTGGTGACTGCCTTTTCACCTTGAATCTCCCAGGAGTTCTGCGTGCTTCTTGTACCTGGATCTAGATTTCTGGCCAGACCGGGTAAGTTTTCCTCCACTATTCCAAGAAATAGATTTTCCAGTCCTTGTGTATTATCTTGTTCTCTCTCTGGGATTCCCATAATTCTTATGCTTGGTTTCTTTAAATAATCCCACATTTCTTGTATGTTTTGTTCATGTCTCTTGCTTCTGTGTTCTTTTTCTTCATCTGATTTGTTTAGCACATAGGCAGTACCTTCATGCTCTGAGATTCTTTCCTCTGCATGATCCACCCTATTCTTAAGGCTTCCCACTGTGTTTTGTAGTTCCTTGAACGCCTCTTTCATTTCCAGTATTTCTGTTTGGTTCTTTCATAATACTTTAGTTTCTTTAGAGATTTTTTCATTCATTTCTTGTATTGTTCTTGTACTTCTTTGTGTTGGGTTTCTATGTTCTCTTCCATTCCATTGAGTTATCTTACAATTCATATTCAGAATTCTTCTTCTGTCATTTTAATCATTTCCTTTAAGTTGGAATCTGTTTTTGAGGATCTAATGATTTCTTTTGGGGGTGACTTTTCTCTCTGGTCTTTCATGTTTCCTTCATTCTTTTGCTGATTGTTTCTCGTCAGGCTACTTGGTCAAGAACTGAGGGTGCTAGGACTTGTTTAAGGCCCTATATGTAAGTCCCCAAGGGTCGTTCCTTGACAGTGCTGGGAAGAGGCATGCTGGCCCTGTATTGCCTTAGGGGTATTTTAGCAAGTTGGGTTACCTCTGACCTGTCATCTTCACTTCTTGCCAATGGAGACTAGTGAGTTTGGTCCCCCAGCTTAAGCTTCCAGCTGGTGGGTCGCACTTGTGGGTATGACTCCACTGCCCTCTAATAGCTTGAGATGAAAGGTACCGTGTTAAGCTATGGGGTTACCCTCTCTGTTCTTGATTGTAGTTTGCATGAAGGAGCCAGTTATTAAGGTAATCTGATGTCTCTGCGGTAGGCTCTGGTCCCCCAGATGGGGTATATGAATGCCCCGATCTTCGGGAGGGGCCTTGTCACTCCTTAGGGTTACTTGGACCCTGTTCCCCCTTAAGGTGGGGGTAAGGGCAAGATAGATCACAGCTGGTACGTGCAAGCCTGGGAGTGTGTGTGCTTCTGTGGTTGCTTGATCTGCTGCTAGGGGGAGCAGCTAATGTATTATTCAGGGCTCTTTCATCACACTCGGAAGGCTGCCCCTGATGGAAGGGGTCAATTGATGCAATTGCTGAGGTCTCTGGCCAGGTTTTTCCTTCCTTGTCCACAATCCCCAATGCTGGCCGCCACCCAGCCCTGAAGAGCAGGCCCTGGAGTTACATTCTTATTAGATTACATAAGCCAGTCCAGCGGGCTGAACCAACAGGCCGCCAACTATTTTTCCGTACCAAAGCCCCACAGATTCATGCCAATCGCACAGAGAAAGCAGCTTTTCTTGCTTCTCCCCACCTCCAAGGGCAGAGCTCACTGTGCTGGGCCCGAATGTCCCCAAGCTGAGGGAGGGATGTTGCCCAAAACTGCCTTGCACCACAGTGTATCCAGTTTGGGGCCCCCGATGATGGCAGCCACCCACCCCTGGAGAGCTAGCGTTCGGGGGTGACCACTCAGGAGTTGACAGATGCTGGTCTGGTGGGCTGAATCAACAGGCTTCCAGCTGTCACCTCAGCATCGCAGTCCCACAGTCTCCCATCTACTTAGCAGAGGGTCCTGCTCTTTTTGTCCCACCCTGAGCCAGTCAAATCATTAGGGGTTTCTAGGGGCAGAGCCCCCTTTTCAGCATTCACCTCCTGTGCTCTGGTCCCCCTGACCACCAGAGGCGAGGTGCCTGTCTCCAAACTCCCTCACGTAGTCACAGTTGCAGGAAGTAACCACTCAGACCAGTCCCTCCCCGACCCAGTATGGGTCCAGCACAGAGCAAAAGAGAGTTCAAAATAATTCCCACCACTGTCTCCTCTCCACAGAGCCTGTTGTCCCATGCCATGACTTTGCACTGATGTCTGGCGCTTCCCTGAGTGTGTGTGGAGGGCTGTGGAGGAGCCAGGCATCCTCCTGTGGGTCAGAGCACACTGCGCTGGCTGGCCCAGTGGGCACGGCCCTCCTGTGCTCTCTTCCCTATTGTGTATCTTGCACTCCCTAGTCTTTGCAAACATATCTCCTTTTCACCCTTTTTTCCCTGTGCTGCATGTCCCACACTGTTTCTCTGCAGATTCACAATGCTGTTCTTGGGGGGCAGTGATCCACTTATGTGGAGCCGTCCAAGTTCTTCACCTCCTTCTCTGGGAGCAGCGGGCCAGGAGGCCCTGACTAATCTGCCATTTTTTCCTCAAAAGCAGATTTTCTTGAACCTGCGTGCCAGGGTGCCCAGTGTGTACTACCCATGCTTTTCTAACTTTAATTTGCATAAGAATCACCTGGGGATCTTGTTATAAGGCAAGGTTTGATTCCCTAGGTCTATGATTGGGGCTGAGTTTCTGCATGTCTGAAAAGCTCCCAGGTGTTGCTGTTCACTCAGACAACATTTTGAGTAGCAACATCCTAATCAGCATCAATTAATTGGACTTACTATCATTCAAATCTCAGTGAACTTCTCAGGTCAAGCAAACTAATCAATGGTTAATAAAACAACATACATGACTTGTCACAACAACCAATCAATAAATAAACATTAAATCAGGATTTCATCAGGAAGGAAATAAATTTGGCTTATATAGGGACAGGGAAATTTCTCTGGTAATGCAAAAGGAGAGTTTACATGAAAAGTCTTCTCACTTTTATGCCTTAGAATGAATTGCAAAACTTACTATAAAGAGAATGCAGTGTGGTCACTTTTGAGCCACAGCTTAAATTCACCAGCCAAATCTTTAGTTATAAAATATCTTCAGACCAAGGTGTAATTCTTCCAAACTTCTTCAGTAACTTGATTCTCAAGAAAAATGGAAAAAATAGTGAAAACACAATCATTAGCAGTGATGGTTAATTTTATGTGACAACTTAACTCAGATATCTGATTAAACATTATTTCTAGGTGTGTCTATAAGGGTGCTTCTGGAGGAGATTGCCATTTTAATTGGTGGACTGAGTAAAGTAGATGGGCTTCCCCAATGTGAGTAGCATCATTCAGTCTGTAGAGGACCTGAATAGAACAGAAAGTGGAAGAAAGTTCAATTCGCTCTCCCTGTGCCTGACTGCTTGAGCTATGACCTCAGTTTTCTTCCCTCAGAGCTCGTGATTCTAAGGCCTTCAGACTCAGACTGGAATCTACACCTTTAGCTCTCCAGTTCTCAGGCCTTCAAACTACACCACTGGCCTTCCTGGATCTCCAGCTTGCAGACAGCAAATCATAAGACTTCTCAGCCTCTGTAATCACATGAGCCTATGCCTTATAATAAATCTCTTTCTAGATTATACAAACAATATACAATATATGTATACCAATAAGATACACACACACATGGTACTGTCTTGTGTGTTTATGTTTTAAATTTGCCTAAGTAAAGAGTGCTTTAGATTTTATCTTATTTTTTCTTCTCAACATTATGTTTGAAAAATATATCCATATAACAATATTTCTAATAGAGAGAGAGTTTTGTTATCTGTTTGAGTATCCCCAATATTTCAACCATCTAATCCCCTAGATACAGATATATATTTTGTCTACAATGCCCTGCTCTAAAAATAATGCTTAATCAAATATTCCTATACATTCCTTAGGGACCAGAACACAAGTTCCATAGGAGTGGAATGGATGTATCCGGGACCTATGTATACTAAATTAAACTAAATATCTCCAGATTAGCTCTTTGAATCTATGGTCTCTGCATTGCTTGTTTCTGTGTTGGCTCCCTGTTTTTTCTAAGGTTTTTTTTTACATTCTAGATATCAATCCCTTGTCAGTTTTTGACTTCTCAAATAATGTCTCCCAATCTGTTTCCTTTAGTTGATGTTATTGATGGCACCCTTCATTGAATAGAAATTTATAATTTTTATGTAGTCAAATTAATATTTTTTAAATCTTATGACTTATATTTTTGGGATTAGGTACTAAGCCTTCCACAACTCAGGATTATGAGAAATTTTCTGATGTATTTTTATTTACTTTACAGTTTTTACCTTTCATACTTAAGCCTATAATCAATTTAAACTGCAAATTTGAGAACTAACTTCATTTTTCTCTATTTAGTGGCCTGTTTTCCCAATATTATCTAATAAAGAAGCAAGTATTTTCCACTAGGTCCACTTCTAGCAATTATTAGTTCCCATGTAAACATGATCTTGTTTTTGAGCCCTCAATTCTGTTCCGTTTCTACAGCTTCGCAGTAGTCTTCAGTTTCAGAACTATCATTTTTCTGAGATAAACTCAACTACATCATTTCTTTTTAAGTCTCTGGATTCAGCTTGCTAACAGTTGAGTAAAACTTTTTGCATCGATATTCGTAAGTGAGAGTCATATATTCTCTCTTGAATTATTCATAGAAGTTATGGTCTCCCTAATTTTTCCCAGGCAATAGCACACAGACTTTAGAGCAAGCATAGACTCCTTGATTTTAGGAGAAATTAGGTCCTTCTCTCACCATAGAAGATGAATCAGGATTGGTTTAACTCAGTCATAAAAATTCTATACTCCTCTGCCAGTGATTGTTCTGGGAATATGTGTATGACCCAGTTCTGGATAAAGAAACATAATAGGAAACACGCTCTGGAGGTTTCCTTCCTCAATATATAAATAACCTCACTTGGGAAAAGCTTTACCCTCCCTCTCCCTTTCCTAGGAACTCTAGTTTGACATTATGGGCCTCTAAGTCATGACATGAGATAACAACCACAAAGATAAAAAGGTAATAATAAAAGTGGTAGAGAAAAAGGTTAAAAGGAAACTAGGTTCCTGATGGCATCACTAAGCAAATGAATAAACTCTATCAACTGTAAGCACAATAATTTTTGTATGTAAGAAAAGTAACCACTATTTGTTCAAGCATGACTAAGTTTTTAGTGATTTGAAGCTGAATTCACCCTATATTATACACTCTGTCTTAAAGTAGGTTTCCCCAGAAACAGATCCTAAGATAAGGATTCAAGATGTAAAAATCTTATACAAATATTAACAAAATGCAGAGATATGTGAAAAGGATAATATATTGAGATCAAATTAGGTTTATTCCAGCAATACAAGGCTGATTTAACATTTGAAAATCAATGTAATTTACTACACCAAAAGATTAAATTAGAAAAATCATATGATCATCTCAGTAGATGCAGGAAAATGATTTTATTAAATTAAGCATTTATTCATGAGAAAATTTGTCTCATACTAGAAATATATGGAAAGAGCTTATTATGTAAAAAGATATCTGTGAATCCTATTGCAAACATCATAGTGAATGGTAAAATATTGAAAGCTTTACTTCTGAGAATGAGGATGAAATATGAATGTCTGTTGTCACCACTTCTAATCATCACCATCCTAGCTATTGTAAGAAGGCAAAGCAAGAAAAAAATATGAAAAAGATTAGAAGAAAAAACTAAAATGATCATTTTTCCAAATGACATGATAGGTATGAAAAAATCACAAAGAATCTATAGATAAACATTAAAATTGTTCCCTCAATTCAGAATAAAATCTGTTTTATGTCTATATACTAGCAACAAACAAAATTTAAATTTTAAAGTTTAAATCTAAGGACATTTATAGTAACATTAAAAAACATCTAACAGCTTAGAAAAATATCTAATGAATGAAAGCAAAAAGTCTATGAAATATTACTGAGAGAAATCAAGAAGCCCTCAGTAAATATTGAGATGTAATATGTTCATGTATGTGAATCAATGTTGTACAGATGTCTATTTCCATTGTTGATCTACAGATTCAATATAATTCCAAACAAAATCCCAGCAGGTGTATCTGTGGAAACTGGCTAACTTAGATGTTATATAGAAATAAAAAGGGTCAATAGTAGTTAAGACCTCTTAAAGAAAAACAAATCGGAAAATTTCCACTACTGAATATAATGCTACATTAATTAAGACAGCGGTGTATTGATGTAAAAATAGACAAAGAAACCAATATAACAGAATAGAGAGTCTAGAGCAAGGTGGTATAAGAGGAAGACCCTCCCTCCCTCCATAGAGATACTGACTCAACAATAATACAAAGACTAATACCCCTTTGTGAGAAATCCAGAAACCAGTCAAGAGGTTCCTGCACCAGAAGAGAGAGCATGACACCAGTCACATCAAAGCCAGTAGGAAAATTTTTGGTACTGATTCAGCATAATCCCTCTGCCTACTCAGCACAGCAAAATCGTGAGAAAACTCCAAGCTCCCAGACTCTCTGTGGGGAGGGGAAGAGAAGACTGAAATGTAAGTCCCACACTCAGAATTTTCAGGTGGCTACCAAGAGGCTGTTTTCTGTCTTTTCTGAATCCAAATGCTGACTAGAAAGGGAACCAGGTTGGGAGCCACTGAGAAAAAAGGCAATGGTTTAGAGGACTTTGTCACCATACTTCCTCCCTCTGGATCAGCACAGAATGGTCACACACTTGCAACTTCTGACATCTCCCTCGGGAGGGAAAAAGTTGGAGCATGCATTCAATGTTCTGGCTTTTGGGGAAATACCTAAAGGAATGGGTTTCTGTCTGACATAACTCAGAGTACTGATGGGATCTGGCATACTTTAGACTCCTAGGATCTACTGAGAATTAAAAAGCTGGATGGCTTGCTGTTACTTCAAAGGACCCACAATGCAGCAGAAAGAGGCTGATATAACTTGATGTCCATTCCCTCTGAGGAGGGGGGAGAAAAGCGGAACATGAATCCAACATTCTTATTTTTCAGGGGCTTCCCTAGGGACTGGTTTCTTTCTTACCCAACTCAGCTGAGCACTTACAGGACCCAGCATACTCTAGAAGTTGCAGGGTTGGGGGGGGCACAGAAAACAGAGGACAGCTGGGTAGCATGCTGCAGGTCCAAAGAACCTGCCATGCCATAGACAGACACTAAAGGAAATAAGAGATTACAAGCCCTGAAAAGAAGAGAACAGCAAATTCCTCCAAATGAGAATTTGAATTCACAGCTTCAGTGGAGACACACCCATAGAAAAAGGTTTGAGAGGCCCCCAAAATTTCTATCTACACAGACTGATGAAGACTTTTCCCTGTGTGAAGCCAGTCAGATTCCAAAACAAATTTATAAGACATAAGAGACAACAGGGAAACATGGTCCAATTAAAGAAACAAAATAAATCTCCAGAAACCACCCACAAAGAAACAGAGGTATATGAATTACCTGACAAAGAATTCCAAATAATCATCATAAAGATTCTCAACAAGCTGGGAAAAATAATGCTTGAAAAAAAATGAGAATATCAACAAAGAGTTAGAATATATACATAAAGAGCAAAGCAGAAATTTAGATCTGAAGAATATAATAACTGAGTTGAAAAATTCAATGTAGGAGCTTAAACAGTGGATATAACCAGGTAGAAGAAAGAATCAGCAAACTTGAAGAGAGGTCATTTGAAATTATCCAATCAGAGGTGCAAAAAGTAAAAAAGAATAAAGAAGAGTGAAGAAAGCCTAAGGGTCTTAAGGGAAACTATCAGGCAAAACAATAATATGTGCATATGGGTCTACCAGAAGAGAGAGAGAGAGAAAACAAAGGCAAAAAGCTTATTTGAAGAAATAATGGCCAAAACCTTCCCAAATCTGGGGAAAGAAATTAACATCCAGATTCAAGAAGCTCAACAGATGCCAACTAGGAAGAATGCAAAACTTCCACATTAAGACACATTATAGTCAAATTGACAAAAGTCAAAGACAAAGAAAATTTTGACAGCACCAAGAGAAAAGTGATTCATGATGTGGAAGGGAGTCCCCATAAGTTTATGAGTATACTTCTTATCAGAAACCTTACAGGCCAGAAGAAAATAGGATGATATATTCCAAGTCCTGAAAGAAAAAATACTAAATCAAGACTACTATAACTGGAAAACCTGTCCTTCAAAAATAAAAGGGAGATAAAGACTTTCCCCGGAAAACAGATGCTGAGGGAGTTCATAACCACTAGTCCTGTTTTATAAGAAATACTAGAAGAATTCTCTCAAGTTGAAATGAAAGGACACCAGATGGCAACATGAAAGTACACACCTTACTGGTAAAGGTAAGTATATAGATAAATGTGGAATACCATAATACTGTAACAGTGGTGCATAAATCACCTTTAATTCTGGTTTAAAAGTTAAAAGGAAAAGTATTTAAAAACTATAACTATAAATATATGTTAATGGATACACAAAATAAAAAGGTATAATTTGCAACATCAGTAACATAAAATGTAGAGGGGAGTAATAGAGTTTTTGTATGTGATTGAAATTAAGTTGTTATCAACTCAAAATAAATTGCTATGTTTTATGAACCACAAAGAAAATATTTATACAAGATAAACAAAAGATGTGAGAATAGAATCAAAACATGTCATTATAAAAAAAATTAACAAAACACCAAAACACAATGGAAGATAGCAAGAAAGGAAAAGGAAGTCAAAAAAGTTACGAGACAAAATAATTAACAAATGGCAATAGTAAGTCCTTCTCTATCAGTAATTACTTTAAATTTACATGGATTAAACTCCCCAATGAAAACACATAGAGTGGATGAATAAATTTTAAAAATAAAGTTCAACTATATGCCCTCTGCAAGAGACTCACTTTAGATTTAAGGATACAAATAGGCTGAAAGTGAAAGAATGGAAAAAGATATTCCATATAAATGGTAACCAGAAGTGAGCATTGATAACCATGCTTCATATTAGATGAAATAGACTTTAACTCAAAAATTGTCCCAAAGATGAAGAAGGATACCATATAAATGCAAAGTCTTTATTCACCAGAATTGTAACAATTATAAACATGTATGAACCCAACATCAGAGCACCCAAATAAATGAAAAAAATATTGACAGAACTGAAGGGAAAAATACACAGTAATACAAAAATAGTAGATTTCAATACCCCACTTTCAATAATGGTTAGAACACCCCAACAAAAGATCAATAAGGATGCAGAGGAGTCGAGCACTGCTGTAGACCAAACGGCTCTAACAGACATACACAAAACATTTCACCCAACAGAAGCAGAATACACATTGCACTCAAGTGCACATAGAACTTTCTCTAGGATAGATCACATGTTAGGTTACAAACAAGTCTCAAAAAATTTAAGAAAATTGAAATCATATCAAATATCTTTTCCAAAAACAATGGAATAGAAATCAATAGCAAAAAAAAACCTGAGAAATTCACAAATATGTGAAAATTAAACACCACACCCTTGAACAACGAATGGGCCAAAGAAGAAATCAAAAGCAAAATTAGAAAATATCTTGTAACAAGCAAAACCCAAAACAGAACATATCAAAACTTATAAGATGCAGTAAAAAGTGGTACTAAGGGGAAAGTTTATAGCAATAAAAAAAACAATAGAAAAATAATAGAAAAAAATAAAACTGAGTTGGTTTTTTGAAAAGATTAATAAAGTTGACAAACCTTTAGACAAAGAAAAAAGTCAAAATCATAAATGAAAGAAGGAGATATTATAACTGATGCAAAAAGAAATTAAAAGGATTGTAAGAGACTACTATGGACAATTATATGCCAACAAATTGGGCAACCTAGAAGAAATGGATACATTTTTAGAAACATGTAATCTAGCAAGATTAAACCATGAAGAAATAGAAAATACAAACAGACCTTTATGTAGTAAAGACATCAAATCAGAAATTAAAAACTTCCCATCAAAGAAAAGCGCAGGACCAGATGGCTTGACTGGTAAATTCTACCAAATATTTAAAGAAGAATTAATGCCAATACTTCTCAAATTGAAGAGGAAGGAACATTTCCAAAGTCTTTTTATAGGCCAGCATTACCCTGATCACAAAACCAGATAAAGACACCACAATTTTAATGGCAAAGGGCTTGATTCCAGAATTCCAAAAGATCAATAAGAGAAAGACAAATGACTTAATTAAAAACGGCCAAAAGATTTGAACAGACACTTCATAAAAGAATATTAAAATTGCAATAAATATGTAAAATGTTACTCAACTGTATCACTAATTAGAAAAAATGCAAATTAAAAATCACAATTTGATACCACTACACCCTTAGTGAAATATCTAAAATTAAGACTGACATCAACCTCAAATATTCCTGTGAATCACAAAAGCTCTCATATAGTGCTGGCGAAAGTATAAATTGGTACAAACAGTTGGAAAACTGTTGGTCATATCTACTAAAGTTGACAATACATACACCCAATGACCCAGCAGTTTTGTTCTGTTATTCACCTAAGAAAAATGTGTATTTATGTGCACCAAAAGTCACAGAAAAAAGGAATCTTCATGGCAACATTATGCACAATGGTTAAAATCTGGAAAGAATTCAAATGTTTATAAAGAGTAGAGTAGATAAATAAATTGCATTTATACAATAGAATACTAAATAACAATAAAAATTAGCAAATTACTGCTACATGCACCACCAGAGATGAATCCCCTAAATGTTAAGTTACAATGGAATGATTTCTGGATGATTCCATTCATATAAAATTTGGGAACAGGTAAAATTAATCTCTGGTGGTTAAAATCAACATAGTAGCTACCTGTTGGGGGATGAGAGGGTGTAATGAAAGGAGACACAAAGGGAATTTCTGAGGGAATGTATCTAGCTCTTAATCCGTGTGGGACTTACAAGGGTAGGTCCATTTTTTGATGAGTCATCAAGATATATACTTACAATTTATGTATTTTCCTACAGGTACATTGAGAAAGAAATATATATTAACAGTAAAAAGTATCTTTGTTACTACTAACTCCTATCCACTCAGTTTCCATCTCTACCCTCCAACCCAGGGTAAAACTTTTTTTTATTCGACACATCCTGTGTTTTATTGTATTATTTTTTAATTAAATTTTTTATTTTGATATAATTGGAGATTAACATGCAGTTGTAAAAAATAATACAGAGAAATCCCATGTATCCCAGTTTCCTCCAGTGGTCACATTTTGTAAAACTATAATATAATATCAAAACCAGGACATTGACTTAGATACAGTCAAGATTTCCATCACCACAAGGATCCCTCATGTTGCCTTTTACACCCACAACTCCTTTCCTCCTGCCCCCACCCCAGGGCTAACCTCTGGCAACCATTATCCTGTTCCTTCTTTCTATAATTTTGTCATTTCAAGAATGTTATAAACATGGAATCGTATAGTTTGTAAACTATTGGTATCGACTTTTTTCACTTAGCATGGTTCCCTGGAGATTCTTCCAGATTGTTGCATGCATCTAGTTGCTTTCTTTTTACTACAGAGTAGTATTTCATGGTATGGGTGTTTACCACAGTTTGTTTAAGCATTCACCTGCTGTTTCCAGTTTGGGGCTATTATGAAATACTGCTATAAATATTCAGATACATGTTTTTGTGTGAACATGTGTCTTTATTTCTCTGGTTTAAATTTTCAGGAGTGTAATTGCTATTTCATACAGTAGTTGCATGTTTAGTTTTTAAAGAATCTAAACTATTTTCCAGAGGAGTTTTTTTAAAAAACTATTTTAACTATTAATATTTTTTAACTATTTTTAAAGAAACAAACTATTTTCCAGAGGGGCTGTTCCATTTAACATGCCCATAAGCAATGTATGAATGATCCAGTTTGTCTGCATTCTCAGCCAGTTGTCGCTACTTTTTATTTTAGCCATTCTGATAAGTATATAGTGATACACCATTGTGGTTTTAATTTGAATTCTCCTGTTGTTCATCGATGTTGAACATCTTTTCATTTGCTTGTTTACCACTTGTATATCTTTGGTAAAATGTCCTTCCATGTCTTTTGCCCATATGCTTATTGGCTTGTTTCCTTTTTTAACCATCGAGTTTAGAGAATTCTTTATACAGTATATCCTAGATACTATTTTTTGTGTTGGATATGTGCTTTGCTAGTTCTTTGTCAGATATGTGGGTTTTCTTCCCCTCTGTAGCTTGTCTTGTCATTCTCTTAACAGGATCTTTCACAGAACAACATTTTTAATTTTGATAAATCCAATCTATCAATTTTTCCGTTTATACACTGTGTTTGGTGTCAAGTCTAAGAATGTCCACCTAGTCCTAGATCCTGAAACTTTTCTTGCATGTTTTCTTCTAAAAGTTTTGTAGTTTCATGCTTTACATTTAAGTCTTTGACTCATTTTAATTTTTTACCTATGGATGTTCAATTGTTCCAGCACCATTTGTTGAAAATTCTATCTTAACTCTATTAAATGCTTTTGTACTTTTGTCAAAAATCAGTCAGTCACATTTGTGTGGGTATATTTCTGGGTTCTCTATGTCACTCTAATGATCTACTTGTCTGTCTCTCTGCCAATACCACACAGTATGGAGTATTGTAACTATGTAATAACTCTGGAAGTTAGAGCCTGTTTGGAGGTTCTAGCAGGGGAGCACAGCTACTCGCATACCCTTGACCGAAGAATGGTCCTCCTTTATCCGGGAAGGTCGTCCTCTTGGACCAAGTGCACAGCTTCAGGAGGGACACACATGGAGCAGTGAGGAAAGAAGGGGACACCCACCTAACCAGCCAGACCAGCCTAATCGACTCTGGCAATCAACGAGGTGGCAGATGTCACAGCCAGATTGCCCTCACATCTGGCTCTTGAAGATGAGAAGATGAATTCTTTATTTTTTTCAAAAATTGTTCTAGCTATTGTAGGACTAGTAGGACAGCCACATCAACTCATACTTAGTTCTCTGGTTTTCATTATTCCCACCCACCTCTATTTTAGTTTTGTACAGATTTTGTTCACTTTCTTATAACTTAGTTATGCATTTAGGGTGGTTTGTTATACTTCTTACAAGGTTTCAATATATTTTGTAGTAGGAAAGTTTTCATTATATTTATACAGATAAAGTGCCAACTATTATTGTTTTTATTAAGCTGTCAAATTCTCTTACTATTTTATTTAGAACTTATCATCTAGGTTCATAGGTGAAATAAGCTTATAATTTTATTTCCTATGATTTCATTTGAATTTGTAGCCAAGGTTATAGTAATGTCTAAATGAGTTGGATGGCTTTCTTTTTTTATACGTTTTCTGTAACAATCTATATGATATAGAGATATTCTACTACTTAAATTTTTTGTAAAATTCTTCTATTGTGTATTTTAGGTCTGAGATTTTCCTAGGGGGAGGTCTTTGAGCTCCACTGCTGCTTTTTTAATTGTTGGTCTATTCATGTTCTATCTTTTTCCTCATGCCAATTTTGGCATTTTCAGAAGTCACTCATTTCATCTATGCCCTAAATTGTAGGCATATTTTTCTTTGTAATATTTTCATTATTTTAAATCCTGTGTGATATGTAATTATATGGCAATTTTTTTCTATATTTTGTCTTCTTTCTTCTCTTTCTATCTAGTCTAAATCAATCCTGGTAGAGGTTTGTCTCTCAGAAATCTTTTCAAACCAGCTCTTGAGTTTATTCTCTACTGGAGGCCTTTAGACATAAAATAATAATGTCCTCCAAACATTTTGGCTATAAAGTTTTTTATAGTTATAAACTCAAAATATTATAAAGCACTACATCTAGGTAGTGCTAAAGACCAATGGGGTTTCTTTTTTATTATGATCAGTGTTTTCATTTGTCTGGCCCTCTTACACTTACCACCTAAACCACATCATCTTTGTCACCCATTGTTCAACACTCAAAGTATCTGAGTTGCCCATGCAACAGCTATATTCCAACAGTCACCACATCATGACAAGTGGCATTCTTCCTAATATAAATTATGTCCCCTAAGAAAACAAAAATATCATTTCTACTTCCACTGATAAAAATGCCTGCTGTGGGAGAACTCCCTGTCCTTACTTGGCTTTTTTTTTTTTCTTGTTTAAAAAAAAAAAATCATAGAAAGATAGAAAGCCAATTGAACGCTCTCTAAAATTTTTCATAGGGTCAATGAAATAAAACTTAGAATCACAGAATTTTGTGTTAAAATTGACACTAGACATCAAATAGCTCATTGCCCTCATTTTACAATTGAAGAATTCTTGGCCAGGAGGGTTGACATGTACAAGAGGATGCAATGAGAACCAGAACTCATTTAGATCACTGATGATAGCCTGGGAATGAACTAATTTTTTTTTCTTACTGGAACATGCTAAAAAAGGAGTAAAATATCCAGAAACTACAAACTTAGTAGTGATGGTAGAGATGAAGGGAGGATGGAGAATTGGGAATGCAAGAGGGAAAACAGAATTTAGAGGAAGAATTCTACAAAGCAACTTTAAAGAGAGAAACATAAATTTGAGAACACTACTTAAGTTACCATATGATAATAAATAAAAACTGACCTTTTTTATTCACATCACTTTTATAAATTAAAGCCAAAGCTCCCATTTGTATTTTATCATGTACATTGGTATTATTGTTCTCATTGTTAAAACATACATTTACCTTCAAATTATCTTTGCAATTATGGAGGATGGTGGTCAGGAACGAAAGCAAACAGAAAACAGGCATCAACATTTCTTTCACTAGATAATGCTAACTCACGCCAGCATTTCCTGTCTGTCACATTTGCAATCTAGGAGGGAGAGGAAAAAATGTAATGCAATTTAATTTAAGCTCTGAGCCTAATCATCAATGACCTTTAAACTCTAAAGCCAGTGCTACTGCCCACATACTAAATGCAATTATGAAATTCGATTTCCTATGTGTAGTAGGCAATGAAACTGTTTTAATTGACACTGATATATATTTGTAATAACTTCTGTATAAATTAAAAATCAATGCCAATTTCAACTCTCTGGGGAAGTTTTTATTGAACAGATAAAAATTTCACAGGGGTTCAACATTTGCAAATGGCAAAATAATAAGTAAAGCAAAAAAAAATGGGGCACAGCACTCAGCTGTTCTAAACCCAGAAATGGTCTTTAGGCTACAGGGCTTACCAAGCCCATTGAGCAAACTTACCAGGCTCTGAGGTTGCTGCAGAATTTAGGAAGATTCCCAAAATGTTACAGGAAGTAGGAGCTCCTCCGTCACATCAACACTTCCTCTACTTCTACCTTCGGACTAACCCACCCGCACCAGCACTTCTCTGCTTCCTGGTCTTTCCTGAGACCCTTCTGTTCTGTCTTCAGTGAGACCTAGCTGAGGGTAAAGGAGTAATCCTCACCATAGTCCGACCAGGTACCTGCACTCACTCTGGCAGGCCGGGCCATGACCCAGGTTGCAGTGGTCAGGCTTTGAGTGGACTATGCTAACCAGAAAAGTCAACATACATGAAACACTGTGCACGAATGCACATGTGTGTGGGTATGCATACACACACACACACACACACACACACACACACACACACACACACACTGGTGAGACGGCCGTTGTCAAGGCTGTTCCGACTTGCAGTTGGCATTTATAGATAAGAAGCTCCCAATGCCTTTCATTACCAACGAGAGGAATGGCAGGGTCCTGCGGACACTCAATGTCTCAAAGCACCAGATTCTCCTAGAAGGATAGCCAGTCCCTCCTTAGTGCATTCACTTAAGCTTTTCCTTCCTAAAGTGCTGGCTAGAATTTAACAGGACTTTATAAACAACAAATGCTACAAATTGAAAAAGCTGTCGGAGCTATTATTTTCTTTTTCTCTTCCACATTGATTTCATCTGAGACTGAACGGATCAGCAATTATGCCTGCCAAATCTAGACTGAAACTTCCTACACAATTTTGAAAGTGTCCCCTGTTCTCATCCGGCTATCTGGAGTTGGGTCCTCTTTACGAGTTCTCATATGTAAACACTGAAACCCCGTGGTTGGCTATAGTGGTATTTTTAAAAGTTTCTTTTCCAGGGGTCCAAGCCGGGTAGTGTTCCTCATAATAAGAAATAATAATATAAAAATGAGGCCTATGTGCTCATGTTAAAAAGAAGAGGAATATATACGAATTGTGTAGCAATACAAATTGTGTTCAGCTGAGTTGGTAAAACCTATACAAAACTAATGTATGCTACGATTTTTATAATATATATTTGTGTTTACATATGTGTATATGTATATATATGCAACTAGATGACTATAAGAGAAATAATAGCATGGTAGGATATTACATGTTTTTATTTACTTTTCGCGTTCCCATTTTTCTAAGGTTTCTACAGTAATCTTGATTACTTTTGTTACAAAAATATTTTTTTAAACTAGCACGAGATGAGCTATAGGAAGAATGCTTGTGGGACATAAGTCTCCTTACATAGACTCAGAAAACCCAAGTATATATAAACAGAAGGAAATTTACAATTGTATGTAAGTAAACATACACAGAGCTCAGAAAATAGAGTTGAGCCTATGAAAATAGCAGAGCTGGAACTGCCTCCCCAGAATATTTATATACACCCACAGAGATATTTATATAAACTTGTGGTCCAAGACTTCCCATGTTACAGTCTTGCCATTTATGTGGCCCTGGTGGCCCCAGAAGAGCCTCCTTTACGATCCTCCTATTAGGTACCTCAACCTTGCTCTGACATATAAATTCAAGGGAATTGTATTATAATATGGGGAATCTACTCAAATAACAGCTCAAAAACCAAAAAGCCACCAAACTTCTAAATGCCATTATGTTTTAGGAGAAATAAGGGGCCAAGGGAGAAGGAGTGGTTAAAAAGCAAACAACAACAAAAAAAAATGATTCCCTTTTTTAAGCCAAAAGTACTAAATCGTTACTGCCTTGTAAATCTCTACCAATTTGTGCTCCATGTAAATCTCAAACAGGAGTTCTCTTAGTGAACCCTCCCCTAGAAAGTAGTTGCCAGGATGTTTATAGAATCCTTACTGGTTTAAGTTTGTTTCTGCAGGAAAAGCCTCAGCTGCAGCTCCACTCATTTGTGGGTACAAAAATGTATTTCAAGAGGCACTAAGTTTTTTCATATTTAAAAAAAAGACTTCAGACTTTAGTTCAGACCATAATTATATTCTCACAAAGAAATTGAGAAATGAAATTTTCTTTCTTTCTTTTTCTTTTTTTCTGGTAGATCAATGGCTTTATCCAAGCAACAGCTCATGAATAAATCTCTTTTTAAAGATCTAAAATGTGACACAAGCTCATTATTTAAAAAAATTCAAATAACTAAGTATATAGCTTTAAGGGGGAAAGACTGTGGTATAGTATTCAGAACTAGAGCTGCATTCTCAAGGATAAATCTTTTTTATTTTTTTAATTATTGGGAAAGTACATTTTTGGTTAGATTAAAGTGAGATCTGTGAGATTCACTTTCCCTACAGATATTTCAACTGTAACAAAATAATGCAACACTAATCTGTAAGACTTTTTCAGTAATAGATGTTTTTCCTCAGTAAATCAATGCAAAGGCTAATTGGGGTGGAAGGTGACTATCTCTCGTGGTTATAAATACATTTGCATTGCTATCAATCTTTTCCACCACCGATGTTAAACGAGGCTGAGCAACCTAGAGAAAAAAAATAAATAAATAAAATGAAGTTTAATGTTAGCACATAGTAAATGCTGCCATCAAGTGGCCAAATAGAGAGTTGCCCTAACAAAAAATAAAGTCAACTACATTAACACAATGTTTAAAATGTGGATTCAATCTTACTCATAGTTTGATGTATAAACTATGAATAAGTTATAATAAAAAACAAACAGGGGCCAAATGTGGCTTGTGGCTTATTTTTTATGGTCCTCATGCTAAAAATGTGGCCCACAAAGCCTGAGAAAAAACCAAAACAACACTCTGGTAGTGAACATTCCTATAGAAGTTTATACTAAAACGTATGTCCTCATCTCATATCTTGCCTGTTGCAATATTATATGTTAGAATATTATACCTTAGAATATTTAATGTTAAGTCATTGAGCTCAATTTTCTTATATTAAAGTATAAATTATTTTATGTAAAATAGTCTTTGTACCTGAAATGTGAAAATTTCATTTTTAATAATTTTCATTCTTCATCACTTTGAACCAACTTTGAAGTAGAAGGGATATGGTTTCCCTAAAAGACAGCCTAATGCTTTCATATATTAGACAGTGGGAAGTACAGGTTTTCTACTTGTTAAAGATGGGCCTCTATGTCTCTATGATTAATTATAAGATTAACTTATTTCCATTTTGCATGACAGAAAAGAAAAATACACGGCAAAGAATCACAAAAAAGTGCATTTTTTAAAAATCAAGAGATTTAATGAGTTCATGAGAAACTAATTTTTTTATTTACACAATGGCAGATGCAAAGTCATTGAGTCCAAGTTAGGATGTTTATTCTCAAAGACATTCTAAATGTTACAGGCAATTAAATAGCTAATCATTCTCAATGAACATTCTAAATATGCACTTCATAACTAATAGAATTTGGAAGTAGGAGACGTTCTGAGGTTTCCAAAGTTCTTCTAAAACCTGTAGTGTAAAGTATTTCTCAAAGGGCAGTCAACATTACTTGCAACAAAATCTTAGTAAGTGCTTATTTTAAAACTTAGATTCTTAGATTTTATTTTGGACCTATTGAATTTCAAAGGAAAATGGACCAGAAATTTAAATTTTTAACAAATCTCATAGATAACTTGTACAACCTTACAGTTTAAGACCACCTCATTTTAGTAAATTCGAGACTAAACTGATTTTCTTAAGATCCCAAAGCTAGGATTAGAATTAAAAGTAGAAGCCAGCCCTCCTGCCCTCTAGTCTAATTCATTATCCTGTACTATATGAACGGGGAAATGCTTTCCCGTTTCAGGTCTCAGAATCCTTGTACTATTACCGGGAACTACTGACTACACGCACAGGCATTTCTTAAGTTCCATCTTAAAATCTTTAAAAAGTAAAAAATAAAAGGTGCTATATTATTAAAAAGGGATATTACAGTATGTGTTTTTATTATTCATCACCGTTTAAACTAATAATAGTTTGATATCCTGTTAAAGGCAGTGGTATAAAATTGTCTCTGCTCCTTTTGTTACTATGAAACTAAATAACAATGAAGTCAAAAACTGTAAATCAAAAGATGAACCTAAGTGTGGTAGATTGTTTGCCCAAAGAAAGGCACAGTAATTCCTTCTATGACTGAATGTGCACCCTTTCACAGTGTGACTTTGCCACCCCTTAAAACTGGTTTGGTTCTCTGATGCTATGTGTCTTTCTAGCCTCAGCCATTACAGGTCTTGCAGCTTCTTACCCTCTTAGAATACAGAGACCAGCATGCTGTGAAGATACCCAGAATGAAAGACCACGCAGAGAGAAGCCCAGATGTTCCAGCTGTTTCAGCCATCCCAGTTGAGCCACCAGCTGGCCACAGCCACATAAATGAATCCAGGTGAGATCAGAAGAACTGCCCAGAATTAGAAGTAATAAATTGTGGTTTATTTAAGTCTCTAAGTTTTAGAGTGGTTTGTTACACAACAATAGACCAGTAATATGCTAGAAACAAGCATAACCCTAAACCACAACATAAGAAGAAATAACCACAATGCTAAACCACAACCACTGTCAAATGCAGTGGAAATAATACAAAGAGAGGGAGGGCTCCATGAGAGACACAAGCCTCTGCAGGACTTAAACAGAGTGAGGCATTCATCACACTAGGTGGGGTACACTAAGACAAAAAGAATCACCCTTCACTTGAATAGCCAACCAAGTTTCATAAAAAGGCTATGGAACCCTCAGTAAACCTTATTTTACACCACAGAGTGGCAGATATTGCCAGGCCAAATAAGAAAGCATACAGACATGCCATCTTTTCAAGTGAGTTGCTATGGGTGAAACAGGGTGGTGGAGATATTATCAATTGAAAGTAGCCCTGCAGAGAATCAAGAGAAAATTACTACCCAAAAAGAAAGGAAGAAGGGGAAGGAAGGAAAGAAGGAAGGAAAGAAAATATACTTGTGGCTTTACTATGTGCCAGGGAGACATCTTGCTAACTCAGAATTGATTATACTCCTAGGGTAGAATACTAGTGAGAATATGTTCAAAAGCCATGGTCTATTAATAAAATTCAAACTGCTTGCTGCACTCTACCTAGCCCTCCTCTATACTATCCATCTATATCTACACTATTCAAATAGCTGATTCAGGTGTGTATTAGAGGTAAATAATAGTCAGGAAAAAAAATCATCTTGAGGCATATACAAAGACCTAAAGAAAAAAATATGTCAAATGGAAGACAGACAAAAAATATGCAAGACTGCAACACAAATAAGACAAAACAATTAACACATAAATCAGGCAGACACACAAAAAATAGTTCTCTTTAAATAAAAGGAATTTTAAAATATTATAATCCCTCTGAAACAAGAGTTCAGATAAGACATGATAAGATTCAAGGGAAAAGATCAGAAAATAAAGGTACTGAAAAGCAATGTGGCGGAGTCAAAAAACTATTAAATAAATGCAGTTTACATTAGAAGCACCAAAAAGGAAAAAAAAAAAACATTTCTGAAAACAAAGATACAAAATAAAAAAGATTATTGAAGTATTAGAAAGAAAATTACTGTTATGGAGCCAAAGGAGATCCAAAATGTGTATAATTGACATTCCTAAATAAGAAATATAACAGAATAAATATTCAAAGATATAATAAAAGAAAATTGCCCTAAAATAAAGGAAGAATCAAATGGATAGATAAAATGGGCACATCGTGTATCAGAAAAAAATTGCAACAGAACGATTGTCACATAACCTGGTAAACTTACTAGAGTTTAATGATAAAGCATTCTCTGGGGGACAAGAAAGAATCAATTCTCCTAAAAGAAAGAATAAAATCTGGTTGACCTCAGATTTAAAAAAAAAAAAAAAAATCATTGTAAAAGACAATAGAGCAATATAGACCAAGTCTTTAAGAAAGAAGAATATTAACCAAGAATATTCAATGTCAACAAGTTATCATTTCAAGTATAAAAGTATTTGACAGATAATATGAAACATACGAGAAATCAGATATAGCTCCTTTGAGCCCTTAAGACAACTACTGTAGTATAAATGTAGATATGAATGGAGAAATCATGGTAAAGACACTACCCAGCCATGA
Organism: Propithecus coquereli; assembly: GCF_000956105.1. Lineage (NCBI taxonomy): Eukaryota > Metazoa > Chordata > Mammalia > Primates > Indriidae > Propithecus > Propithecus coquereli. The sequence continues at coordinate 2,035,047 of NW_012155062.1, read as the reverse complement.
GAATTAGAAGTACTATAAAATAAAATTAAATGTTATAGGTCAATTTTAGAAATAATAATATAATCCACTTCAGGAGATATGAGGGAAGGAGATGTGGAACAGGAAGCAAGATAAAGAGGAAGCATACTTATCTCTATAGCTGTTAGGGCACGAAACAGATATTGAATCTTTTTTTTTTTCAGGATATTATGGGGGTACAAACATTTTGGTTACATGTTATGACTTTGCGTCACTCAAGCCAGGATTATAGGTGTGCGCTTCCCCCCTACAATGCTCACCATGTCCATTAGTTGTGAGTTTACCCACCCCCACCCCCAACCCCCAGTGAATATTACTATCATGTGAGCACCTTAGTGTTGTTGATCAGATATTGAATCTTAAAGTGATAACCTGTCAAATCATGATTTATATATATAAACATATGGAAAACTATGAACATCTCAGATCATTTAGCAAATAAAAATGATTAAAAACTAAAAGCATATCATAAAAAAGACAGGCTTTAAATCAAAGGTGGTTGTCAAAATATTAAATGTAAATAAGGAGAAAATATCCCCTATCTGTGTGTGTATATAATCCCGTCAGATTAGCTCAAAAAAGGAAACAATGTCTATATAAAAGGGTGATTCTGAAAGGCTTAAAGAAAAAGAATAGGCAAAAACAGAAGTAAACGAACAGACAAGAAACTGCTGGTCAAGGAGGTACCAGACATCCACCAAGTTGCAGATGAGAGACCCTGTTCCTCCCTCACCCATGGTGAAGGCAGCGAAGCCCATTCCTGCCTGAAGGAGGTACGGCGTCTAAAACAAGAAACCAAAATTCAACAAATAATTGTAATAAATAATAGCCCAACTTCAACACGCCTAACCAACTCATTCAACATTTATTCAACAGCATTAACAATTTTTTAAAACTTTTTCACTATATTTGTATTAATAAGTCATTTCAAACTGAGAACTTAGATGAGCCTAGCCTAAATTTTTTGAAGATTACTATTTTTAACAGCTGTGTTTCGGGGTTGCTTTTACAAAAACAATACTTTTCTTTTCTAATGTAATTTTTTTTAACTATTTTTCATTCACTGGCACAATTTGCTTTTTCACTCTAGGGAGAAAAGAGGAAAAAGGGCTATCAGAAAGGCGATGGTAACCCACAGAGTTTGATATTTTTTCACATTTGCATAATTTTCACAATATGCTTCAGTGCTTCTTGAAAATGCACTAAAGTGGTCTGACAGCCCCTGGAAAGCTATGTTATTAATATAATCCTCTATGCCAAGCAGCTGAGAAGAACTGTATAACTCAAAACTATTAGCCGTTCCTAACACTAGAGAATAGGACAACAGGGACAGCTATCTCATTCTCCACCAACCCGAGTGTGAAAGGTCTTCCTCATAAGTATTTGAGGACTAAAGGTGATATTCTAGGTAATAACTTAGAGCCAAAATAGAAAGCCACCAGGATAATTTTCACAGGGAAGTAGCAAGTTCAACAGAGACCACGTATACCACAAGGTTAGACATGGTAGTAAGAAGGAAAACCTCAGCAGAAAATACCAATATGTGTTATAAGTGCCCAAATGGGAGAGTAAATGAGTTTAGGTGATTTAAAGAAAGAAATTGAAAGAGAGAGAGAGAGAGAGAGAGAGGGAAGAAAGAAAGTAATTAAGTTACATGTACCTAATCATGAAATCCTTAAATTATTCTAGTTAAGCTACAACATATGAAAGGAGATTCACTTAAACCTTTCCTTTAAAATGGACCACCAGGTTTTGGGTGAAAGCTTGAGCCAATTAAAAGAAGGATAAATCACCAAGAAAAGCTGCTCTCTTAGTAAAATAATTCTATGAAATTCACACTACTTTCATGAGTTGATCAATCATCTCTAAATAAACTTCAAAAATGCATCTGTTGGGTGTTACACAAGAGATGAGCTGGGAACATTATTTCCTTGCTGTCTTTGAGGATGTGAGTTTTGTACTGAGGGGGAGGGGCTGGGAAAGTATAAGTACAGGGATGTGAAAGAACCAACAGTTGAACACTGAATCAACTCTTTATTTTCCTGAGGTCTAGATGTGCACACAGGGCCAGCAATTTCTCTTTTAAGCCATTAACTATTTTAACAGAATCACCTACTTAAGAAATTACCTATGCCTTAACTTCATGAAGCTCATCACACAAAAATAAGAAGGCCAGCTGGACTTTGCACTCATGTATTTTAGGACTACCCCTATCCCAGGAAAGAGTTAAGAAGTTTTTGTTTTTAAATCGTTAGGAAAGTGACAAACAATGATGGTAATGAAAACATGGAGTACCTACGTGTGCCAAGCTTTCTCACACATACTATCTCATGTAGTCCAACTGCAAGAATTCGAGGAAGGGCTTGAAGAGAAAAAAGGGTTTTGTGCTAAGGGGTGAGGTCGGGGGTGGGCTAAGAAACAACTGGGAATCTTTAAGTGAGGGAGGATGGTTCTGGTTCCTGTAGAGAAAAGACCAGTATCTCCCTCCAACACAGTGTCCTTGGGGATGACTGTGGTAAAAACGAACCCTGGAAGCTATGGCCTTGGGTACCACAGAATAATTTCCACTAGCTTAGTTATTCATTGGAGAAATGGATGCTCTGAAGCAGTAGGCCAACTCGCTTTTATTTAATAAATATTCTAAGGGGGCTGAAACAATGAGCAGTGTCTGATCAACTATGCTGACAGAACAGAGCACTTACCCCAGATTTCTGGCCTAATTGAGCTTTCAAGGATTTGTTCGATTCCAGGGTGGGGAGGGCCTCAGCAAAAGTGTGTTATACTCAAATACTATCATCATATTCAATTCAACTGTTACCCAGGGATTTTAGTCTATCATCGCTCTGTTTGTCCTTTGCCCACAACATGGCTGTTGTGCAAATTTAAACGAAGTTGAGAAATATTGTTATCTAATAGCAGTTAACAGATCAAAGGTATGTGAAGGTGGGACAAGATCTCTAAATTAGAGGCCAATTACTAAGACTTGCCATTGGCTTGCGAAGCTTGAATATCATCATGGCGGATGTCAATAGCTCAATGGCTCTGGTAGGCATCTCTCTTTCTGAGCCAGTTCTGTCTATGTACACTGGCCCAAACATGTGTTGGGACAGCTGAAAATTGTCAGGGCAAAACACTGTAGCACTGAAAGCAAAGATGCTCTCTTCTGACGTTTATATCTTATGGTTGGCCAAATAACAGCCCCAAAGCTATTCACATCCTAGTTCCCAGAACCTAAAAATGTTATTTTATGTGACAAAAGGGATCTTGCAGATATGAGTGAGTTAAGGATCTTGAGATGGAATTATCCTGGATTATCCAGATTGATCTATGTAATCACAGTGTCCTTATAAAAGAAAATTAGGAGATCAGAGGGAGAAGAGGTTAATGTGACCATGAAAGCAGAGATTGGAGCCATGTAACCATAAGCCAAGGAATACAGGAAGTCTCTGGAAGCTAGAAAAAGTCAGAGATCCCTAAAACTTTCAGAAGAAACCAGCCCTGCCAACACCCTGACTTTAGCCCAGGAAACTAATACATACCTCTTCTATTTCATATTAATTCAGAGTGCTTGATAATTTACGTTGTGCTTTTATATATAGCTGACCTGAGACTTAAACTAATCTAATACTGGTTTAATTTTCCTACTCAGACCTTGGAATTCATGCTTTCCAGGCTAAAAAGAAAGAACAGAAATCTATCTACAGTTATCATAATGAAAACATGGAGTGCCCACACGTTCCAGGCTTTCTCACACATGTTATCTAATATAATTCTCACCGTAGCCCTGAAAGATAGGTGGTAGTTTCCCAATATTTTACAAAAGAAGAAACAGGCCCGAAAATTAAGTGATTTTCTTCCCCAATCTGCACCTCCTCCAAGAATCTTTCCCTAATGCCTCTCCTCCCTGTGATTAGGTTGGGTGAATCAGCTGGGCTTTCTCACCACGTCAGCACTCCCTAAACACTTGGAGTTTGTAACTGACCACGCCCACCCTCTCTAAACAGCCTTGCAGGCAGGAACCATGCTTCAGTAATCTCTACATCTCTAGAAGAGTGGCTGGTATATAGTTGGGTTTCAACATATGTTTGATAAATGTATGAATTAAGTATGTACAAAATTAATACAAAAGTTGTGACATAAATAAGCACAAAGGAGGAGGAAGGCCAATTTTGATGGCTCACGTGCCTGTCCAGATATGATATTAGGGATTGTCTGATCGCCCTACAAATTCTGTGACCTCAGTGAGTCTTCTCAGCAACGAATGTGGATGATATACTTCAAATTCAAGGAATCAAGAAGGAGATTAAAAAAAAAAAGAATTAAGCATCTCTGATTCTTACCTCCAGTTGTTTCTAGGTAACACTGCAGCTAAATTCAAATTTACATAAATTTTTCCTCCTAAACTATCCCATAAAATCCTCCGTGTTTACCTAAGGAGAAATACACCATTTCTAGATTAAGTACCTACACAATTTTTTTTGACAACCTACCTTGTTGATAATGTTTTTAGTCATTAATTTCAGATTCAGGACGAGGGAATTCAGCTATTTTTCATAGTCCTGCAGGAGTCATATATACACATTTCTGCTGAATCAAGCACAAGGTAATGCCATGTGATGCACTCAACTGAAACACGTCACCTCAGCCACTGTAGGTTACCAACGATTAAAACAAAATGAGAATCAGTTTTTCTACCCAGTAGTTTACCTAAAAGTCTCTCGTAGGCAGGTTTGACCTTTATATCATGAATTCCATTTTGCTGTAAGCTCTTACATTTGTATTACCGCTTAACATGCACTCTTCATAGAAATCTGCCCTAACAATTTCTAACTCTATTTATTCATGTTGAGCATTCTGCTTAAGTACTAGCCTAAAATGCAGTACAGTTACCAGAGAAATAATATTTCCTGTTATTTCAGAGCTGTGAAGGTCAGACCAGTTTCATACAAAGGGAAATGAAATGTTTTGTGTCTTTAGGCTGTGTAGTGTAATTTAAATGCTTTCCTTACTGCTTATGGTAGAGCCTTCCACTATTCCTCATTTTACTGTTTTCAACATTGTTCTTCCCTGCCCTCTCTCCCACAGCTTTTTAACTGAACAAAGTTATTTCTCATGCTCTGCTACCTATAGAAATTATGGAACACATACACTCATTAAAAATTTAACTTAAAACCTTTTCTAACCAGAAAGCAAAAAGAATTATGTTAATGAAACAGTTCCACAAACTTCTTTAATTGAGTAATTAATCCCTAGGATAAAGTAATTTATTTTATTCTCTATACTATTTTGAAGAGTCAGGTGATCCCATAAAGACTGCCTATTGCTGAGGTCCTATTAAACTTGCACACAATGGCAACATAAGCCCAACCCTGGTGTAAGTGGCTGATTTTCAATGGAGCCTTTTTAAAATTTATGCATAATGTGTGTACATATTTATGGGATATGTGTGAGTATTTGTCACATGTGTAGAATGTGTAATGGTCAAGTGAGGGTATTTGGAATACCCATCACTTGAGTATTTATCATTTCTATGTGTTGGGAACATTTCAAGTCCTCTCTTCTAGATGCTTTGAAATATGCAATACATTGTTGCTCCTGTAGTCATCCTACACTGCTATGGAACATTAGAACTTATTCCCTCTATCTAACTGTACGTTTGCACCCATTAACCAACCTCTCTTCATCCTCCCCTCCCACCCCCACACCCTCCCCTACCCCTGGTACCTATCATTTTATTCTCTACCTCCATGCGATCAATTTTTTTTAGCTCCCACACGTGAGCGAGAACAGTCAGTATTTGTTTGTTTGTGCCTCGCTTATTTCTGTTAACATAATGACCTCCAGTTCCATCCGTGTTGCTGCAAATGACATGATTTTATTCATTTTTATGACCAAATACTATTTCATTGTTTAGCTAAATGCTTGGGCTCTGGAGTCAGAAAGACGTGGGTTTAAAACCTACTTCTACCAGTCATTTGCTGTGTGAACCTAGGCAGTTGGCCCAACCTCCTTTGTTCTGCATTCAATAAATTGAGCACCCACTGTTCTATTACTATTTCTCCATGCTTATGGAATTGCAGCAAAATGAGCCGAGGTACAATTGCAAAATTTGCAAATATTTTCTTCATTGAAAATCCAGTGAGTACAGAAACCAGGCCAGGACCACCGCAATATGGTAAGAGGAGAAGTTCTACAGGACCAAGCACTATGTCACAATTTGGGCCTTCATACGGCCAACCAAAGCACATCACAAAAAGAACATAGCAAACTCAGATGGGATTGGGATAAGTATCAACATCAGGGGAGTCCAGACTTTTGGGCGAGACACAGCAACAGGTAGAATCCCAGCTATATTCAAAGACATTTAAGTGGCTGTACAACTGTCCCTTGATTTCCAACCACCCCTATACGAATTACTGTTATTTTAGAGATCAACGCTCAAGAAAGAGGTAAAGTTACAGCTAACTTCCTGAGAATTTTGTGTCAATCTCAGCTTACAACTTCCCCGTACATTGTCTTATTACGATGGACATGTATGTTTGTCACCCGTGACAATGTCACCCAATGTGTGTTCTGCAAGTATAGTGGGTTGAATGGTAGCTCCCAAAATATATATCCACCCAGAATCTGTGAATGTGACCTTATTTGAAAAAAGGATCTTTGCAGATATAATGAAGTTAAGGATCTTAAGATGAGATCATCATGATTAACCAGGTGAACGTTAAATCCAATGACAGTGTCCTTGTTATAGAGAGAAAAGGAGAAGACAGAGAATTAGAGGAGAAGGCTATGTGAAGACAGGCACAGTAACAGGACCGCAGATGAGTAGGCAGGTTGGAAGCCTGACTCTAGTTCTAGAAGATAGTTAAAGCATTCATTCATTCAGCAGATGTTTTCTGGAGGACTTACAATTTGATGGGCATGGTCCAATGAAATGATATATGCTGAGGTAGTATGAGGGTGTCTCTATGACTTGGATATCACCCAAACACCTTAGACTTACCCTTGACCTACGGGGCCGCACTGCTAACTCCAGGCCTTACCAATGAATACATCTGGGACTGTTGGTATCTTAGTCTTACTTTGGTCAGGATTGTCTCAGGAACCAAAGAAATGCAGAGTCCTTAAGAGAAGGACACCAGTGGCCGTCACTATCCGAGTCGCTGCCTAGAACCGCAAGGCATTGCTTCCCTCTTCAGCTTCTTCACCCTAGAGGCAGCTGCCACTCATGCTTCCCTGGCACTTTTCCATGGCCTTAGAAATGTGATAAAAATAAACTGAGATTCCAGTGTTTCTGACATAAAGTGTCTTCATATCTTTAACACAGTATCTCCCTTCCAGAAGGAGACTGGCCAGGAGGGTGCAATGCTTCATCCAAAGGAATGGCTTTCTTTACGATCACTGTGAAGACTTCTAGGTAATGTGGCTGAGCTTAGGCTCTCCTTTTTGAAACAAACATGAAACTACAATGTGAAAGAAATCAGAAATATGAAATATAAATGAAAATATGAAATATCAATGTATATGTACATGCAGCTACAATGATGGAACGTACTTCAAGAAGTTTGCCAAGGATAGCGAGTGTTAGAGCTCATTGAGAGAGGAAGCTGAGGGCAGTGTAATGCAGATCTCTGGCGTTACAGAGAGGCCACCAGATGAGGAGTGGAATCAACAACCCCTTCTTTGCAAAGGCAAGGTCAAGGTGTGTGGAAAAGCACTTGACAGTTCTTAGCTATTCCACAACACACTGTGGCAAGAAAGATGGATCTAAATAAGGAAAAAATCGATATGTTCAAAGAAAGACCCACCTGTTGGGGTGAGAGGATGGAAGAGAAATGGAGAACAGTAACCACAGTAACCAGTCCTTGGTAAGGTAAGAAGGAAGCACTAAATCGCACAAGAAGTTCTGTGACATAGTAACTTTCAATATGACCCCAAAAGATATTCCATTAGATGATAGCAGAATCTAACCCACAAGAGAGGGGTTTTTTCTTTAATTTATAACTTTAATTTACAAAACCTACAGAGACAACTACTTAACCCAGCTCATTCTTGCAGCTGGCCTATACTTCATCTTCCAAAAAATAGCTGGCCAACTAAAAAATAGCTTCCTGAGCCTATTCTATTCATCGTTGACTGTGTTTTCATGCTGTCTATTCTATTCTTTGCAGCAGCTAATGTCTTGATTTCTGTTGGAGTTTTACTTTTCTCTCTCATTTTTATTTACATTTTTAATTATTAAGGGTCCATAATAGTCATATATATTTCTAGGGTACATGTGATGTTTTGATACAGGCATACAATGTGTCATAAGCAAATCAGAGTAATTGGGGTATCCATCACCTCAAGAATTTATCATTTCTTTGTGTTAGGAACATTCCAATTCCGCCCTTTTAATTATTTTAAAATACACAATAAATTATTGTTAACTATAGTCACCCTATTGTGCAATCGAATACTAGATCTCATTCATTCTATCTAATTGCATTTTTGTACCCATTAACCATCCCCACTTTACCCCCCACTACCCTTTCCATACTCTGCTAACCATCATTCCTAGGCACATACAACCTACCAAGATTGAACCACAAAGAAATACAAAGGTGGAATAGACCAATAACAAATAAGGGGACAGAAACAACAATAAATATTCTGCCAACAAAGAAAAGACCAGGACCTGATGGCTTCACTGATGAATTCTACCTAATATTTAAAGAACTAATACCAATCCCACTCACACTATTCCAAAAAAATCAAGGAGGGAATACGTCCAACTCCTTCTACAAGGCCAATATTACCCTTATACCAAAACCAGGCAAAGAAACAACAGCAACAACAAAGACAACAACAACAAACATCTAATGAACATAGATGCAAAAATTCTCAACAAAACACCAGCAAACCAACTTCAACAACACTAAAAAGATCATTCATCATTCATCATGATTAAGTGGGATTTATCACAGGGATTCAAGGATAGCTCAACATACACAAATCAATAAATGTGATACATAATATCAACAGAATGGTGGTTACCATTTCTTTCTGAGCTCTACCAGTTCACTATTTATCTCTTTCTGCTGTTTTATCATTTTTTCTTTGAGCTTTTTCTTCTCTTCTCAATGCTCTTCTGTCAAAGGACCATAGTTTCTTATATTTTGCTAAATGACCCAGCTTCTCCCCTTCTTTTTTTCAAAAGTCCTAATAACTAATATGAAAATAATGAGAAATAAACCAGCATGAAATGTATAAAGAGATACTATTGAAAATATATGTATATCACATATAAAGAAACTTACACATATATATAAAGAGAGAAATACTTCAAGAAAAAACCAAAGGACAGCCAAATGCTATGCCAGGAAAACTACACCAGAAAGCATATTTTAAAAGCTTAATGGAGAAAATAGCTCTTTTATAAAATTAATGAAATAAAATAAACAGAAAAAAATTGTGACTTAAATGAATGAAACATTAGAAATGCTTTAAAAAGTATAAACACTATTGAAAGCAAAGTCATAAATATGGAGAATCACATTGAGGAAACTGAGCAAAATAAAATGAGAAAGAGAAAATACTATACCAAAAGTAGAGAGAAAATGAAAGAATACGACAGACAAAAAAGTTCCAAAATAGACATCATTGATGTTGCTGGAGAAGGAAATCAAACAAATGAGACACAAGTTTGCTAAAAGATATAATAAAAAATACTTTTATGAAGCAAAAGATAGAAAAGGCATATTGTTTGCCCCTCCAAAACTGATATAAAACAATCAACTCATAAAGAAATAAATTTAAAAACAGCAAAAAATATTCTAAACAATAAAAAATACAATTAAAAATAATACATGTAAAAAATACAGTATAACAACTTTAAAAAAAGGAATAACATCGGAAATGGCTGGCTATATGTAACTTTTTCAATATATATGTAGTTTGTTAATTAAACAAACTCCTATCATTTCCAAAAATAAATATGCATTTGAAAGCTAAAAAAAAAAAAAAATCAACTCAATCAACTCCAAGGTTCCAAAGACAGACTTAAAAGATACCACAAGCACTCAGGCAAATAAATAAATAAACTCATCACAGGGTTGGGATGCACAGGAACTGAGTTCACGTACCATGAAAACTTTTGTTGCCAGAAGAGAGTGAAGCAGGTCTAGTGGGTCCAGGACACGAAAGGGTGAGGAGACGCTTTTTTTCCCCAGCCAAGCTGTGTAAACCTGAGGAGACTCAAGAATAATTGAAAAAATAATAATTAAAGGAATTAATAATTTACTGGTGGGGTAAACTGATTCCACTCAAATATAAAACCTGTAGAAATTATTGTGAAAATATAAACATATAAATATTATAAATCATGAATATGTTTTAAAATGATCTACTTAATAAATATTGAGAGAAAGAATGAAGGAAAGTATAGTAAGTACATTGGTTTTTCTAATTTTGCAAGGCAGATTATCACTGGAGTGTTTAAAGTTGATAAATCAAACAATGGAGATAATGTTATTTTAGAATATAAAGAGAAACAAAGACATACAAATAATGATATAATCAGGCAAATTAAAAATAACATACATACCCTGTTATTATATAAGACTGTATGTTGTAATGATTTTAAATCTTCATAAGTCATTCCATAAATTGCGAACTCAGAAAAAGAAAAATATTCCAGAATTACTTTTTTAAAACTAAAAAAAAAAATAAATGTTAAGGATTAGGTCAAAAAATAAACGTGCGAACATAAGTGACTAGTTTAATCAGATATTAAAATATATTACAAAGCTATGGTAATTTTGAAAGCTGAATAAATAAGTTAATTGAACAGAATGAAGTCTAATAATATGTATACAGTAGTAACTCAGTATATGATAAAAGCTGTATTTTGGAGTAGTGGAGAGATCTGTTGGTCAATAGAAGTTTTGGAGAAAACTAGCAGCCGACTGGAAATGGATCAACATAGATCCCAACCTCACTCCTATCAAAATAAATTCAAAATAGATCAAAAGTTTTAAAAAGTTGTGTATACACATACCCTTTGATTTAGCAATTCCAATTCTAGGAATTTTTCCAATTTATATATTTGCTAATATCTAATATACATATTACTGCAGAACAATTTCTAGGGCCTATTTTTAAATTAAAAAGCAAGCTACAAAACAGCACATTTGGTATGTTTGTACTTATATTAAATATATAGTAAATATATGATATATGTTTGTGTATGTGTGCCTGCGTGTATAAAGTTTACACAAGCATAGAAACATTTCTAGACAGGATATGCAAGAAACTGAACAATGGAGGACGGGTGCAGTGGCTCACACCTGTAATTCTAGCACTCTGGAAGGCCGAGGTGGGAGGATCACTTGAGGTCAGGAGTTTGAGAGCAGCCTGAGCAAGAGCGAGACTCCGTCTCTATAAAAAATAGAAAAATTAGCTGGGCATGGTGGCACATGCCTGGAGTTCCAGCTACTCTGGAGGCTGAGGCAGGAGGATTGCTTGAACCCAGGTGTTTGAGGTTGCTGTGAGCTAGGATGACACCACTGCACTCTAGCCAAGATGACAGAGCAAGATTCTGTCTCCAAAAATAAGAAAGAAAGGAAACTGAACAATGGTTGTCTCTGGGGAAGAGGGACTAGTTAGATGCATATCTGGCATCAGGAGATTTCCTTTCACTGTGTAACCAGCTGTATTATATGGATTTCTATCATTGGAATATATTGCTCTTTGGATTCATAAAAAGATATCTGAAAGCCCCAAGTAGCAGAGGCAGCCAGAGAAGCTGAGCACCGACCCATACTTCCCGGGGCCCTGGGATCCCAGTGATAGTGGAATTACTCCATGAGTTACAGGCAATGTTGATGCAAGTTATAAATTGCTTGGTTAATGGAAAACACAAACTTGAAAGACACATGGACTCAGAGTGACATTACACTGTTGTAATATATCATCTATTCAAAAAGTTAATTCTTAGCCACTGGCCTAACATGATCTTAACACTATGTTGTGAAGATAAAAGGATTCTATTCATGACTTGTATTCTAGAAACCTATACTATGGCTTAGAAAATTATGGAACTTTAATTCAGTATCCAATTTGGTCTCCTTTACTTGAGAGCAGATGCTTTGATTTCAAGGCACACTTAAACCGTGAAAAATATGTGGTGATGTCTGAAGCCCCCAGATACAAGGGTCATAGTCAAACATAATTATTTTGTAGCCAATGAAAATTTTATTTTCCTAATCGATTTACAGATACTTCATGGAAATAGACCCCAGTTATAAGGCAGAACTTTATCATGTTCTTTGTGGTAACTCCTTAAGTTTCAGCACTTCAAAGGTGACCTTGGAGCCATAATTTCACATAAACTTTGTGTGAGCCAAAAAGAAATCGAGGCCTACAGTGTAGCTCACATGAGAATGACACGCCCATTCACTAATGTATTTTTGAAGTCAAAGAAAAGGCTCCATATTATGTAAAGCATTCTGCAGTTGAAGAAAAGAGTACATTTTTAGGGCCAATGATGATGGTGCTTTCAACTTGGTGAAAGGTAAATAAAGAGGAGTTCAGGGTATTGTTGCAATTTAGATGTAATTTATTCATCAAGAAAGCTCTTGAAAACCTCTCACAAGTTACCTACCTGTCATTTCCTAACTGGACTATAGGCTTCATTTATTGTTTTTATAAAACAGGAAGAAGAGTCAGAAAAGCATTTAGCAGAGAGACTCTAAGGGTTAGATGCTATAAAATCAAGAGAAATTAGAAAGCATTTTACTAAATTGTGCTAAGTCCACCACTTATACATTACTTATATGTTTATAATACATATTTTTAATTATAAAATAGAGAATATAAGTACATTATAATTATAAGATAACAGATTAATATCAATATAATTAGAGTCTAATAACTATCCTATTTTTTATTAGCCCATCTCAATCTTATTGGTGATACAAAATCATATTTCTAGTTTAATAGACTTCTATCAATCAATACTTTTCTTCCTCCCTTTTTCTGACAAAGCCTCATGTTATCTGCTTCCTACATGGATTGAAAAACATTCTTTTTCATTAGACTCCAATAATAAAACTAATCAACAAACAATAATTTATTGTGTACTGTCTGTAAAGCCCTGTGTATACTAGGCTCTGTGAGACACCAATGTATTTTTTAACAGCTTCAAGCCTCCTGATAGAAGGATACTAGAGAAAATCCACCTCAGCCTTGTTCAGGGGTTCCTTGTCATCTGAGCTTTTAAGCCTCCCAGCAGATTTTAGTTGGCATAGGTAAGCAAGAGTCATCATAAAAGGAATATAACCATTTAAATTTTCTTAAAAAAAATTTGATCCCACACAAACATTTCTCCCCACTTTCCACTAACACCTGTCTCATATTATGGTAACATATTTGCATGTCATTCTTTCACCAGCTATTTACAATATCCCACAATACAGTGTAAATAAAGTACCTATTGATTGCAAACTGAAATTTCAAATTATGCAAATGTAGGATATCACGATATCAATGCAGGCGATATTGAAACTGATCAGTTCACATAAAAGCTGTTAACAAATAAGGATTTTCTAGAGTAGGGCCAGTTAACAGAAAAAAAAGAGAAATAAACAACTATACATGTTTAACCTTGGTGGGATTTGCTGAGATTCTTGACTATAAGAAGTCATAACTAACAAAATTAGGGAAATTTTTAGTCATTATTTTTAAAAGGATTTTTAGGCCCCATTCTATCTTTTTACCTTCTTGAACTACAACTGCACACATATTAAACTTTTTGATTTTGTACCATAGGTGCCTGAAGCTCTATTTATTATTTTTAAATATTTTTCCCTATGTTGTTCAAGTTGGATAATTTCTGTTGCTCTATCTTCAATTTCAATGACTTTCATCTGTCCTCTCTTTTCTGCTACTATGCCTATCCAGTGGATTTTTTATTTCAAACATAGTATTCTTCAGATCTGGAATTTCTATTTGTTTCTTTATTACAATTTCTGTTTCTTTCATGAGATTTTCTACCTTTTCATTCATTGCAAATATATTTGTCTTTGTATCCTTGAGTATAGTTGTAATAGCCACTCTAAAATCCTTGTCTGCTAATTTTAAACATGGGCCACTTCAAGTTTGATTTCCAAAGATTGATTCTTCTTTTAAGAATGAGTTACATTTTCCTGTTTCTTAATAAGTAGAATAACATTGGATTATATCTTAATCACTGTGAACTGTTAAGTTGTGGAGAGTCTATGTTATACTCCTCTGAAGATAAAGATTATTGCATTTGTTAGCTTGTTTTTTTTAATAGGCAATTAATTAGGTTGCATTCAAACTTCAAACTCTGCCTGTCTTTTGTGTGATAGCTCAACTTTTACTTATTTCACCCTTAGCTAGAACCTGTTCACATGTGTGGGTGAGGGGTCACCTAGAGATTTTGTCAGAAATTGTGCGCAGAATTTGGGCTTTCTTTCAGGAATTTCCTCCTCACTTTACATTCTCTGTGGATTCTCTGAAATGTATCAAGATAACGCAGTGCAGAAACAGTGCAGGTTTTAAATTTGAATTTTAGCTATCCCACTTACAACTTCTGCCCTCCTTCAGGCTTAAAGTCATGAAAATGGATAAGTTAACTTTTCTTCCAAGTGCTCACTACCCAATAATGTCTTCCTGTTTTTGTTCACACTTCAGTGCTAGAGTTTATTGTTGTTGTCTATGGATAGGGCAGGTCTAGTAAGAGTTCATTCAGCTATATCAGAAACAGAATGTGAGGATTCATGCTACAAATAAAAACGTTTAAATTAAATGTCAAAGAGTTAAAACAATAATTCCCTCTAATAATTTTACAAAACTGACTTATTTTATGAGCATCCTGTAAAATCAAAATGAAATGTCCTATCTTGCCATAATACAATACTGTTAGAAACACTTCTCCAAAAAATATACATCCTTC
>NW_012155062.1:1989890-2015266 GCF_000956105.1 Propithecus coquereli | reverse complement strand
TATTTACTATAAAATGTGGTTTGCATTTTATTAAATTCATTTTAATTGGCATTCTTTCCAGCTTTAATTATCATCAGATAAGGAGGAGTTTCTGTACTTTCAAGTCCATCCAATATACCTAAGTATTGTCATTCACAATGACAATTGGGAATACATAGAACAGTAGTATTTTAGCCTTTGGGCATATTCCCAACCCACTACTCTTTCATCCAGCCCCTGAGTCTTGGATACATCTTTTGATTAGGGTCCTTCTCCTATGCTAGAACCTTGTGTTTGGCCTCTCCTATCTCTCACAAACTTTGACTTTGTTATTTCCTCTCTGGTCTTCCCTCCTGTCCACTATCTACTGCCCTGGTATGGCAGGCAGCTTCTAATACAACATGCAGAGCTCCATGCCTCCTATATTCATGCCCTTGCATAATTCCCTTCTCTGAGTGTGGGCTGTACTTAGTGACTTGATTCTAATGAATATAATACTGCAAAATTTGGGGATGTTAATTCTATGATCAGGTTACAAAATATTTTTACTTTTGCTAGCACAGTCTCTCTATTTCCTTCTCAGCTTGCACAGTTTGATGAAGCAAGCTGCCATATTGGAGAGGCCCACATGGCAAAGAACTGAGGGTGGCCTTCAGCCAACATTTGTTGAGGAGCTAAGGCCTTCAGTGTAATAGCTCAAGGAACTGAATGCTGCAAAGAACCATGTGAACTTGAAAGTGGATCCTTCCCTACCCAGGCCTTAAGATGACCACAGCCTAATCAACACCTTAATTTAAGCCTGTAAGAGACCCTAAAGTAGAAGATTCAGCTAAACTCTGTCCATATTCCATCACAGGACCTTAAGCAACTAAAATATAGTATTGATATTTTAAAACAGTCATTCTCAAACTTTAGCAAGTATCAGAATTACCTGAAGGTTTGTTAAAACAGAGATGCTGGGTTCTGCCCTACCCTCTGTGCCCAGATGATGCTGATATTGCCGGTCTGGGAGTCTAACTGTGAAAACCACAGTTTTAGAACATTATTCTGGTCATATTATAGGAAATAGATAGGGTCAGGGGGCAAGAGAGGGATCTGTTGGAGGCTGTTGCAAGAATCCAGGAGCCCTGACCTAAAGAAGTGACATCGAGAATAGAAGTAAGTGGGCAAGGTGATACATATTTAAGAGGTATAATGATCAAGAATTGGTGACAGATTGGATAAGGAGGGAAAGGTTTCTGTCTTAACCAACTGGGTGCATGATCATGTCATTTAAGGTAGAAGTGGTCAAAAGTCAAGTAAAAGGATAACTACAAAATGTAGTAAGAGGGCAGTCATTGGCAATGTTAGTGGGAGCTGTTTTTGTAGAATGAGGGGTAAGAGTAGGCTATAGCCAAATACAGTGGAGGGGGTAAGTGGAAACATAGAGTATACAACTTTTTAAGAAATTTTTGAATGGGGCAGAAATAAATAAGGCTGTATCTAGGCAAAGACACCAGACTAAACAAGTAATTAAGGCCCAGGGGTAGAATTAAAACCAATCCTATTTGTCTAATTCATCTTCCTGTGAATTAATTGAGCAGACAGTTTTTTGAATGCTGGTTTGGATAGTGAAAAGAGGACAGAGAGTCTGAGTTCAGGATACAGCAGGTTGTACTAGGGTTCGGGCATTTAGAAAAGTATGGGATAATGGCATCAGTTCATAGGGCAAAATGGGTATGTAAGGGCACTGAATATTCTTGATGGCTATGAAATTAATTTAACGCTTTTGCATCTTGGTTTATGCATCAAGAGACTTTAAAGTGTACTTTCCTTTTTCTCAATAATTCTGCTTCTAAGATACATCCTGAGAAAGTAGTTCTAGATATGAGCAAATGATTATGGACAAAGATGTTCATCATATATCAACTATAGCAAAAAGAAGTAAATAACTTACACATCAAACAATAAAAAATCAAGGAGATTATGATATACCCACTTAGTAGAATCATACTGTACTTTAAATGGTCATTTACAAAATGTAATAGCATGGAAGAATACTTAGTATATATTATGTTTTTTAAAAATCCCTAAGAAGTGAAGTGGTTGGAGATCATTAGAAGGAACTATGTCCAATTGTATATAGTTGCTGCATTCAGATATTACACAATTTAAGGCTTAGATTTATTTCTTCTAAAAATTCTACTATTTTGATTATATTTAAAACTTCATTATAAAATGTTCTATCAAGAACAGAGAAAATATAATGAGAATATAAGTACCATGTCCTTGCAAGACCACCATATATATCAGAAGGATACGGTTAAAAAATGTATCTGATACTTTTGCTAACCTCATCCTTCCTACATTTTCACACTTCAGGAAGGAAAAGAATAAAGAAGAGAGGTACCATTTTTTAAAGCTGTTTTCTATTCTGTTTTCCAGCAAGAATCTAGATGAATATTCATGAGTCTGGATCTCTAGCTAGCTCAATACAGGAAACTCAAGCATGATTCATTTTTCTCCCTGAGATCAAAACTGAGATCTTTGGTTTTAATGTAAAGAGGCAGAAAACAGGAAACTTGAAATAGCAAGTAAATAAATACATTAACTATAACTCTCGGTTAACCTTTCAGGTACGGGCTATCCTCAGTACTTGTTAGGGCTCATAAAGTGATCGACCATTTCTGGAGACCCTTAACCTTTCCCAGTGGCTCATAAAACTTTTCCTTCCTGGTCTGAGGACCTTCTATAAAATCATAATCTCTCTTCCTTGAGACTTCAAATCTTACCATACAGTGGATGCCCAAGGAGAGTTTGCACATTGTTCATTGAGGGCAATACTTTCAGATATCTCTTCTTCTAGGCAGGGTTTTCTGAAGTGGGAACGAATGTGAGCAATCAATATAACTTTTCTGCTTCTGGTGATATCCAGGAGATAGCTCATCTTTACCCCAGAGGAAAGAGATGGTGAAAAGTGGTGAGATCATGAGTGATTTCATAATTTAGATTTTTAAGAGTACTTTTCAAATTTAAAACCAATGAAGTGAGTGGATGAAAAGATGAAGGAACAGAGACTTTGGATCGTTTGAATTCTCCTTTCAAGAAGCTCGGCTGAGAGGAAAGGAGAGAGAGAGGAGTATCTGGATGGGCAGCACTATCAAGAGAGGGGGTTTTGCTTGTATTTTTAGGATTAGAGGGGCTTGACTTTGTTTACTGAAGAATCTATAAGTGAGGATGAGCTCAAAGCTACTGGGGAGAGAATGATGTAGAGGAAGGGAAAACCTTGGGGGTGGGGAGAGCTGATGAGCTAGGGTCCCAAAGAAAGGGAGAAGAGGAAAGGAGAAGGGCTTGCTCAGATTTAGGCTTTGTAGAGATGGTGTGTGTGAGGGAGGTGAGAAGGTTGTTCCAGTGATTGGCTATAGTGTTTTTGTTGGATTGAGATGTGAGTGAGCCTGAGAGAAGAGTGCCTACAGGTTGCTATTTATCTGGGAGAAAATGGAATCATCAAGAGACTGGCTGGTGGTTCTCAAAAATGTCAAAGAACAAGTATAATTATTTCAAACTTAATTTTGTTATAAAATTTGCTACTCATGGCCTTCAGTTTTCCTTTAGGCAATATATAAAGCTCCTGACATAAAAATGATTGAATTATAAACCCATGTCAAAAAGAAGAAATCTTTCCCCTTCTGCTATAAGAATCCACTTTTAAAAATCTCTTTTCAGTCCAAGCACAGCGGCTCACGCCTGTAATCCTAGCACTCTGGGAGGCCGAGGCAGGCAGATCGTTTGAGCTCAGGAGTTCGAGACCAGCCTGAGGCAGAGCAAGACCCCGTCTCTACTAAAAATAGAAAGAAATTGGCCAAACAACTAAAAATAGAAAAAATTAGCCGGGCATGGTGGCGCATGCCTGTAGTCCCAGCTACCTGGGAGGCTGAGGCAGGAGGATCGCTTGAGCCCAGGAGTTTGAGGTTGCTGTGAGCTAGGCTGACGCCACCACACTCTAGCCCGGGCAACAGATTGAGACTCGTTCTAAAAAAAAAAAAAAAAAATCTCTTTTCATATAAAAAATGTTTCATAAGCAAGTCACTCTTTTAAAGAGTCCTTGGTAATATAAGATGCATTATGCGTCTACCTGACATTTCATGAATGTTCCATATTAATTATCCTGCATGGTTTTTGGTACAGATGTGGAAATCTAATTAGCTAAAATCTAAAAATTCAGTGTTAATACAACTCAGCATTTTGCTTTCAGATATGTATAGACCATAAATTATAATTTTTATATATTTACATTATGATGATTATACACAATGAATAAAGCTTTCCCAAATCAGATGTTAACCAAAATGAAAACAAAGGAAATATGTAAAATTTCATTGCTTCTAACTTATTTCATTAATGGAAAAAAATAACGAAAAGTAAGTAGAACATGAAAATGGTTTGATTTCTTTGTTGTACACTTACCAGTTAAAAATACAAACTTAAATTTTCATTTTATTTTATTTCAGAACATAAATTTTATGTTTTAGTCAGCTAAGGTCTGAGTCAATTTGCTGGTTTAGACACAAATGAATAAATTTCTATTTGTACATATGTCTATGTATCTATACACATAGAAAATGGTCTAGGATGTGATCAATTTTAGGGAATGTTCCATGAGTTGATGGATGAGTATTATCTCTTTTCTTCCTTTGTGCTTTCATAACATACTTACAGTGAGTAAAATGTGTATGATGCTAAATGAAGATAATCCTACAAACAGCAAGATGAAAGCATCAACTAACTTACAAAGGAAAACCCAACAGCCTAACTGCAAACTTCTCAAATGAGATCTTACAAGTCAGAAGGGATTAGGGCACCATCTTCGATCTCCTTAAACAGAACAACTGCCAGCCTAGAATTTTATATCCTGCAAATCTAAGTTTCTTACATGAGGGAGAAATAAAGACTTTTTCAGACAAGCGAACACTGAGGGAATTTGTCAAGACCAGACCTGCCATGCAGGAAGTACTCAGATCTGCATTATACATCGATCAGTACAATAGAAACTCACCAGTGTAAAATTACCCAAAAGCTCAAGCTCAGAGCCCATGTAAAATAATGGCTTAAGAGATAAAATAAAGCAACCAGTTTCTACTCATAAACCTAGAATGTGCCTGAAGCCTGTGGCTGCTGAGGCCTGCCTGCTACTGAAGGTTGTCCAGAGCCCAAGGCCACCGTAGTCATCAGGCAGCGATACACACACTGGAGATTGAGTTCGCCTCGCAGGGGCTGTGGGTTCCTCACAGGACAGGTCTGGATGCTTGGTGTGCATATACTCACCTGGACTTAGGGGCCATGGGTTTCTGCCTGGCGCTGTAGCAGGCCTGGGGGTAGGTTCCAGGGCAAAGTCTTATGTTCACTTCCCTTTGTTTCCTCCAATGGTATGGTGTGCCTCTCTATGCTGCTGCCTGGGGTTGGGGGAGGTATGACATAAGCAACGTAAAACTGGCCTTTCTACCTCTTCAATGCATCTTTTCATATAATTGTGCTAGAACCAAGTACTGTGATCTCTCATCTGGTTTACTTAGCTCTTTTGAAGGTACTGTTGTGTGTGGTTGGTTATTCAAATTGATGTTTCTGAGGTGGGAGGGAGACGACAACTGAAGACTCCTATTCTGCCATCTTACTCTTCCTTCTCTGTTTCTCTTTTACAGGGTAAATAAAGGTGGCATGATCTACTCTGCCAAACTAGCCATCTTGAGGAATAAAAACTCAGCACAAGTCTATAGTCTTGACCATGAAAGCTTGCTAATCCAGGTGCCATAACTTGTTCAATATATTTGGATGTAAATCTCTACATATATTATTTCGTACATAGCATATAGAGTGCATAGTTCTCTATTTTCTGAAGCAACATAGAAGGAATAAATTGAATGTTTCACCTTATTTAGGACAGCACCTTTCAAACATTTTTAAAAAAAGAATCTATTTATCAAATAAAATTTTTCCTAGAACCTCAATGTAACAGGACAATTTCAAAAGGTGCAGCAGGGTTTACAGAAATCAAAAGGCTGATAATATGCCTCGGTGTGGTACTTCACTGGGGAAAGGCTGCTGTTGACCAGCAGACTTCCTGGAGCCTGGTCACCGAAGCAAGGCACTTGCTGATCAGCATGGGGCTGGCATTGATTTGTTCCCTTTCAGAAGAATGGAATGAGGCTGTTTTTGGCTAACTCATTTTCAGAAGCATGGCCACTGGAATAATGTCTTTGTCACTTTTCACAGCTTGTGTATTGATCTAAAGTTATGTTGAATTAGCAGTGGTTACTTATTCACAACTTGGGACTTTGGCTAAAGAATAGCCTTTTCCTTTCTTGGATATGAACAATAAGGACTTTCAGTTCCTATTCTCTCCCCTTTTGGTCTTCCCTCAGACAAACCTGTAGGAGAGATAAGGGATTGTCCAGATGTTTATTTGTGGAGGTATAAGTTGCAGCTGGTGTTGCCACTTAAGTGATTTAAGCACTCCACATTACTGTGGAATAAAAGTAACTCTGACTGCTGAACGTTTGTGATTTATTTAAAAAAACCCTAATACAGGATATTTAGGGCACCCTGACAAAATTAATATAGGAAGGAGGACAAAATATAGTACAGGAAAGAAGTGATTGACTTTTTACTCATATGATGTTCAAAAATGAGATTCTAATTTTCAAGGTACAATTTAAGATGGTTAGAATGTAATCTCATTAGATCTTGGTGAAAAGCATAACTGACATGTTAAAGTGATTTTTCCAGTGAATGAGAATGAGGGTGAAAATATCAGATAAAAACCACAAAAATGGTGGTTAGAGATGACCAAGTGATTCACTCAAGAAGAGTTTAAAAACAATACCAAGAAGTCTTCACACTAATGCATATACGAGATTATAAAGAAGAGTTAGATAGAAAGAGGGCACAGTAAATATGATAAAGGAGTTATTGACACTGGGTATGATGAGGTGTTGACTGGAATACTCACGTATTCCAATACATGTGTATTGGTAGAGGAGTATATGGAGAGGATACATACCTCTAATGAAATTCAGTACACCCAACGTAAGATGCACTATGGAAAATATTTGGGCAAAAAAGAGAGGGGGACTTGAGATACTATTATGAAAATACATTACAAAATGTCAGGCCAGATTTTAAAAAATCAGATTTGAGCATACAACCCATTGTCTGGAACAAAGTGTTCAAAAAGAGCACAAAGTACTAAACATAAAATTTAGTAGTGATAGAGGGTACCAATTGTCCAGAAATTCTTATTTTACTAAAACCAAAGCAACTGCAAATTCTTTATATGCCAAAAATCTAATCTCCCAAGAAATAAAGAAAGCAAAAATTGAAGCTACTATTCTGGACCACAAAAATGACCAGCAAGAATTGATTGATAAAGTAGAAGTGTCAGACACCTTGACAGAATGTAAGCATCTTATCTTAAGGTCTGTGCTACCTAGTGAAAAGAACTCAAAACTCCAATTTCATTTCTCCAATTAAAAATTACCCTAAAGGCCGGGGGGCAGAGGGAGGACAATCGTGCAAAGTAAGATTATTGTCTCTGACAAGCTCAGCTTTTAAAAGGGTACATATAAGAGCTCAAATATATTGTGTATAGCAAATGAATATGAAAAATGATAAAAATCTTTAAGGTTCTCTATTAGCTGGGGATTTTTTTTAAATGCTAAAGCCAACATAAAAGGGTTTCATAAACTATGTGTAGAGCCAGATGTAAGGGAAAGGCTGAGGGACAATAAACAAAATGTAAGGCTTAGCTTTTTTTTTTTTTTTTTTTTCCTATTATGGTCTTTCAAAAATCAAGAATCATCATTAGCCTGAAAAGTTAAGGGTGGGGGGAGGAAATGGGAAGAAGGAAATAAACCCAAAAATCGTATCAATTAAACCCAAGTCCTTTTTTGATAGTATACTGAGAATAGCAGGACAGGAAATAGACTAAATGGTTTACCTGGATTTTGGCAAAGCTGATAAATAGCTAATGGTATTCAAGTGGTTGTGAAGAATTATCATGCATTAGAATGAACATTTAGACAACATGTTACTGGTTCAGTGGATTGATATGAACTTCACATGGATTATAGTGGCTTGACATAGGGCTTGCCCTGGCTTTCTCCTATTTGTCATTTTTATCAATAAAGGTATAAAATTAATGATTTTTAATTTATTGATGTCATTAAGTGGGGCAAAATAGCAATTGTACAATACGACAGAATTTGGGTCTAATTTTTTTTTTTAATTTTTTGGAGACAGAGTCTCACTCTGTCACCTGGGCTAGAGTGCAGCGGTATCATCATAGCTCACAGCAACTTCAAACTACTGGGCTTAAGCGATTTTCCTGCCTCAGCCTCCCGAGTAGCTGGGACTACAGGTGCCCACCACCACACTTGGCTAATTTTTTCTGTTTTTGGTAGAGACAGGGTCTCGCTCTTGCTTTGGCTGGTCTCAAACTCCTGAGCTCGAGCGATCCTCCCACCTCCCACCTCAGCCTCCCGAGTGTTAGAATTATAAGCACGAGCCACCACATGCAGCCTGAGTCCAAATATTTTTAAACAGATAAGAATGATGGCTTCAAGACAGAAAGACAAATTTAAGAAATACAGGTCTGATTCTTGTCTCAAAGAGCAAAAGCATACATACTGTATGAGAAATCAAAGTGTTGCTCAGTTTAAAATTGTACTTTACTATGAAGGTAATGGTAAAAGATACCTTGCATTGTGAGCTACCATAAAGATTATTGCTAATTCTCAGCACCACACTACAAAGTTGGCATTATCTCCAATTTGAGGTGAGGAAAGTAAGGGTAAGAAGTCAGATAACTTGCCACAGTTCTCACAAGTTAAGCGAAGAAGTTTGGATTCAGATCACATTTGTCTAATCTCAAAATTCATGCTCTTTCCAAGATGACACACTGCTTCAACATCTATATTCAACATGAGAGCCAGACTTGACTCATTTGATTTCTAACTCCCTTATGTGCTGTGGTTGTATTTGATATTTTAATTCTTGATGCTATATCAAAATGTCCCTGTCTTTTATAAAGGGAAGAAATGTCATCTTCTGGTAAGCAGTTTCATTCAATTAGATATAAATTAATTCACTTCAAACATCCCAATCTTTTCAGTGTTGTACAGAACAGAGGTTGGGAAATTATGGTTTACCGGCCAAATTCAGCCCACATCCTATTTTTGTTCAGCCCACAAACTAAGAATAGTGTTTACATTCTTAAATGGTTGAAAAAAATCAAAAGAATATTTCATGACACATAAAAATTATATGAAATTCAAATTTCAGTGTCCATAAATAAAATTTTATTGGAACACAGCCATGCTCATTCATTTACATATTGTCTATGGCTGCTTTCATGCTACAAAGGCAGAGTTGAATAGTTGTGACAGAGACCATATGTGGCGCTTTCATTGCTTCACACTGCTGTTCAACACACTACAAATCTCAGTGATTGTTATAATTCGACAGCATTTCAAGTGTCACACATATTGTCATACATTATTTTTTACTAGTGCATATTCATCATGTCAAAAAAAGTTTTAAAAAAGTGAACTTTGAGTGTTGCGCTTTTAAGGCACAGTGGAGTGTGGATTATTTCATTATACAACTATAGAACAAAGCATTGTGTTTATTATGCAATGACACTTTAGCTGTGCTAAAAGAACGTATTTTCAGACTAAGTATTCATCACAATATTACCAACTCACAAGAAAACAACAGTCAAGAGCAATTAGAAAACTTAAAACATAATATCTAATTACATAAGAATTTATTAACAACAAAACTGAAGATAAGGATGCAATCAAAGTAACTTTCTGATTGGCTCATTTGTTAACTAAGCAAAGAAAACTATTTGCTGATGGTGAGTTAGAGTTAATTAAGTTGTGTTTGATTGTAGCAACAAGAAAGTGTGTGCAGTGAAAATAAACTTGTTTATGCCTACTAGCTTTTCAGCAAGAGCCATTGCTTGAAGACATGAGGACATTGAGGCAACACCAACAGTCAATTAAAAAACAAGGCAATAATTTCAAGTACTTTTTCTTGGCTTTTGGTGAGCCAACAAATGTTACCAATACTGTCCAGTTGTTGGTCACATGAGAAGAGAAGTCAATGCTGACTGTGAAGTTCCTCAAGAAATAGCCTTTATGGATAGTCTGCATCAAACAACTACAGGAAAAGAATATTTTCAAAGAAGTTGAGAAAACATCAATTCAGTACAACCTGAAGTGGAATCTGCTAAGATGTGTTGCAATTGATGGTGGTAAAAATACATGTGGAGCAGAAAAAAAGTAAAGTTGGACACATTCACAAAGCTTGTGAAAATGTCAGATGTTTAAAGTCAATGGTTATACATTGTTATTATTCATCAGCAGGTATTTTATGGAAAAATCTGAATCTACTATATTACTGAACTAGTAAAGTCAATGGTGAATTTCATGCACTTGTGATCCTAATAATCATCAGTTCCATTAAGTTTTGTCAGAAATAGAAGTTGAATATTCTGACTCTCCCAACTACATAGCAGTTTGATGGCAGTGGTAAATTTTTATTGCAATTTTTTGAGCTCAGACCCAAGACCGAAATTGTAAGAATGAGAAGAATCACCCTCAACTATTTTTATCAGACACTGAATAGCTTTGAAAATTAGCTTTTGCTGCAGACTTGATAATGTTTCTTAATAAATTCAACCTAAAATTACAAGGCAGAACAGCACTGACATGTGAAACTTACACCATAACAGGGCCATTTTGATGATAATGTTTAAATCAGAAGTAATGTCAAGCTGTTTTATACACTTCCCATGCTGTCAAGTTAAAACAAGATCTCCAGTCTCACACAAATTTGCAGTGGATATATTTTCCAAATTCAGCTACAGTTCCGGCTGCATTTTTGATCCTCAATACAAGTGCAAAGGAAAGTTTCATTTTTCAATATCAATTTAAACATACAATTGAACAGCCACCTAACCTTCAAAACAAGTGATTAATCTGCAACATAATGATATGCTAAAAGGCAAAAATATCAAGAGCAGAATCAGAAGCTAACAGAATTCTATAAATACCTTCCAAATGATGATATGTTCAATTAAAATCACACACTCAAGGACTAATAACAGTATGTAGTATCTGTGTGAAATGACATTTTCAAAGATGAAATACAAAAGATTACATTACAGATCTGCATTAACAGACGAATAACTGCAATTGATTTTAAATCCAAATTTAGTGAAATACTGCCTTCTCAAAATAATTCAATTCTTATTAGTACACCTGTATTACAAAAAAATTGTATTCAAGTGTTAATGTATTTGGAATTTTATCAATAAAACATGTGGAAGTTTGTTTTCTTTCTCATTATATAAGTATATAATAGTTTCAATTTTGCCTCTTCACCCATAAAACCCAAACTTTACAAAAAAAATTTGCCAACCTCTAGTCTAGAAACATGTCAGAGTGATTGTCCATTTAAGTAAAATCATAGTATGGTAAATATCCCAAAGAATAATTGTTTTTTCTAACAAAACCATTTTCATACCCCAATAACGTTACCTTACAGTACTTCTATATATAGTCCTTTCTTTGGTTATGATCCATGTAGTCTTAAGAAGAAATAAATTATCTAAGAAAATAACTTACATAGGTCTGTATTAGGGCCGCGCAGAAAAGAAACTAGGTATCCTGAACATCAGCCAAGCTTGATAATTCTGTTTATTTGCACTTTAGTAGAAAAAATAGTTTTTAACTCTTCTAACCGAATTTTATCACTAACACCCTGAAAAGCTAAACAGAAACAAAAACATACCAAATGAGGTACTAGTAACCTGCCTTTTTACCTGAGTCCAAAACATTTTCCAAATGTATTCATTCACTATAAAAGTGATTTCTAATAATATATTCAGATTTCTAAAATTCCCAATAATAATGTTTTCTAATTTAAAACAAGTGGTTTGAGTCTGGTTTTATGCTATATTTTGTTTCTTTCAGCATGATAGTACATATCTGTTGATTTTGCCTGCTCAGTAACTATTCATTCTTATTTGATAACAATATCTTAATTTCCTTTTGGGTAATACCCCTTCTACCTTATTTCTCAGTCCAAAGTGTCTTCTGAAGGTCAACTCATGACTCAGGCTCAGCTATTGGCAGAACAACATTCCTCTGCACATAGAAACTGGCTCAGGGTTGGGCATGTGAACCAATGAGGGAATGCCTGTCTGTCTTAGGATTTTGTTGGAACTGTTGAGAAAAACAGCCTTTGTTTTTGCTGAGGTTACTAAGATGGTAGAGAAGAAATCTCAAGCTGCTAGTGGCCACTTAACCATCACACATGGAAAGTCTACCTAATAGTGAAAACAGCAGAATGGAAAGCAAAACTTCCGAGAAAGACAGTTTTCTGTCTTAACGCTAAGATTAAGCACATCTGAAGCTAGTCCTACCACTGGAATTTTCAGTTAAATGAGATCATATACACTTCTATTGCTCCAGCCAGATAAAGTTTCTACTGACTACTGCAACTATATAATCATTCAGATTAGAACCTCGATCTTAAATTGGATTTTTCTAGATAGGGCCTTTTATTACTTATGTGTTTCTCTGGATCTTTCTCCTCTTCTGAATCTGGTGCTTAACGGACACATTATTCATGTGCTGAATGTGTCCTGCTTTGCCTTATCTTACCTGCAGCATCCTTTAGTTAGTAGAGCACCATTAATGCCATTCTGTAAAACCCCTTAAAGCACAACGATAAACTGTGAGTTGCTGTCACAAATATATACTCTACATTTGCGAAGATTTTTAAGTCCTTAACCTAAAATTGTATTAATAATGCTTACTTTCTGTAAACATAATAGTATCATTTCATTTTCAAAAAAGAATAAAATGACTGTTTATTTCCCTTATCAGAAGACATTAGTTTTAATTAATTGCTCTATCAACCAGTTAAAAGAAGTTTAAAAAAAAATTTAAGACATTAAATAAAGCTTATGTCCTTCCTAGTATGTGCTCTTTACAACTAGGTTTGACCAAAGCAAAATAAAACAAACAAAATAACAAAAGCATATTCCTTTAATTCTGCCTCTTACTTATAATAGACTAAATGAATTGAATTTTTAAAATTTCTATCTTAAATTAGTGAGTGGCATTATTTCACCCATGATTAGAGGAAATGGGAAAGAGCAAGTTTAAAAAAACTACCTTTATTTTTTCTTTTTCAGTTACATAGTTTTAAACAGGGATGTGTTTCATTATTCAGACATTCAGGCAATGTTGACTTCATTAGTGTTGACAGAAAAGAAGCATAAAAATGCAAAACATTGTTGGCTTAACCTGAACATACCTGCATTACCTATTATTGACCAGTTTGTGTTGCCAAAAGACTTATTCCTTGGCATTAAAATGGAGCACTTAAAAATATTGCTAAAAAGCAAATGTCTACACACTGGTCTTTGCAGCAAATAAGGGTACTTATACTTTTAAAATATTTTAAGTCCATAATTGGATTAATATACACACCTTCTTATGTATAAGGAGTTCAGATCATATAAACACTGTACAATCCAAAAAACCCTACTGAGAATAAAACTAAATAGACTTATGATAAGAAATACAGATATCGCATGTATTTACAAATATCATAGACACACAAATTTGGTCAAATACTGTAAAGAAAGAAGTGGTTTCACATTATGATGGCCAAAACATCCATCTACCTTACTCAAAGCAAACAAAAATAAAAACTCGGCAGGTAATTCCTGTAGTTTAAGACATCATGACAGTATACAAATAGAATGGAAACTATTGAACAAATTATACAGCAAATGTTTCCTAAGCTGAGTGTAAATCTTTAAAATCAAGATCATTCACAGGATTCAAAGCAACAATGATAAACAACGTCCTGATCTGTGGTGCTCATATGGGTGCCTAATTCATCAAAAACAATGCATTAAACTTTTGGCTAATAAGAAAAATAAATTATAAAATACAATTAAATCCCTGTAAATGCAATAATGAAGTTTAAAAAATGTGGATTTATTTACTTCAACACACATTTTAAATGTTACCTTGAGATAATAAAAATAAATAAGCATGCCTGGAGGCACGCACTTAAAAACAAAGAAAAGACTGCATGGAAGGAGTAAGTAACAATTTTAGAAATGAAAAGTGAATATGAGATTTGTTCAGCATAATTATCTTTGTGGACAGTTTGTTTGTTTTAATCCCTCTTAAAAATTCTGGCTAGTAGAATGTGACAAAAGTACATCTGTGTCTTTATGGCTTAAAACAAAGCATATTTGAAAAGTGGAATGGGCTTCCTTTTTTTACAGAATTGTTTCTTTGTTCATATGCAGGCACTTCAAAAGACTATGGAGGCAAAGCACCTGACCCATCCTCTCCAAAATATTTTTCAATCATCAAAATTATGCTAAAGAGTAGGAAAATTCCAGAGAAACAGCAAAGTTGAATACAAGAGACTAATGCTCACATAGGCAAGAGAGTAACCCAGTTTTTATTGCTGGGGTTATTTTTTTATCAAAGAGCAAAATAATTAATAAAAACAGACACCATTGCATGGCACATCCAAAGTTTTCTGCTTAAGGGAGAATGTAACCATTCAGCAGTAGGTTTCAGTGGGATCTCCTTAGGCTTCAACCTTTTACATTGCAACAAGTTTCACATTTATTTCTTCTCCTTAGTGTATTTCTTTAAAACTCCAACATATATCACTTCTTAAAGTATTCATTTCTTGCTGTCTAACATACATTATTATCTGGAAGCATAAAGTTACATTATACAAATATTTTGCATTTTTAAAAATAAGCACTTTTGCCAATTCTGCATCACGGTACTTCACACAGTGGTACAACAAAAGCAGAGCTCATATTTACCGCACTACTGACGATTCATTTTACCACTACCATCCGCCAAACCCACAAAGCTTTTTCCTCAGTACCTCTGGGCGGTGACTATACCACGATTTCACAGAGAGAATGTTAATATGACTCATGAATAACAGTACCATCGGTAATACTGAAATCAATGCAGATGTCACAAAATATGAACTTCTCAAGGAATAACTTCTTTTAAACATTTGAGCAATGCTGTTTTCTCTGTGGCATTATCTGCTGGGGAAAAAAATTCCTGTTTGATTATGCTCTTACAGAAGTTATAAAAAACCAAATTGGGCATATAACTGGTTGACATTTAAGATACTGTACTGCTTTCTACAATAGGAGAAGAGCTGCTAAAAAATGTTCTATAGAACTGTATTCATCAATACCACCTTACTGGTCCATTCCATTCATCGATGGGCAAAGTACTCATGTTTTGACAAAACTTTAAAGCTTCCATAAAAGTTAAATTAGAAAAAAATATGAATGTGAGACAACCACAAAATGAAGTATGAAAGTATGACATTTTTGTTTCTAATAGTGAGTCCTTGAAAATATATGTGGTCACTACAGAGATGATTTAATCACAAGACAGCACATGAACGCGTAAGTAACTCCCTAGGATCTGTCTGCGTCCAGAGTCATTTGTGGCGCTGTATGGTTTTCCTTTTCCTTCGTTTGAAAAAACAGCAGCACCTGCAGATAAGGAAAATACTCTTTTTACTATAAAAGTACTAAAAAGTTACAAAGTAAAGTTGAATCTATCACATTAACTTAAACGGTCATAAAAAGCAACATGCTGGTGCAAGATGAACAGTGAATACACCAATGAAGCATATATATTAGTGAAACTGAGACAGAGCTATTATATTATGTTTCATCAACATGCCTTTTAGGAATAGCAAGACATTGTATGCAACACAAAAAAGAGCCACTAAATTCAAAAGGGTTTGCACCAAGACTAATTGAGAAGCTAAAGAGTTCTGAATCCCAACTGACCCACCATTTTTACTTAGGATGCTTGATAATTTCTGACAGTGGTGTGCTTTTATATTCATCCTACACATTCTCTCCCTTTCTCACTGATTTTATGTATGATTGTTGAGGCCCTTATTAAAAAGGCAATAATGATCCTAACGTTGGAAATTTTATTTTCACCAAGAATCAGTTTAGATTCCAAAAGAAAAAGGAAAAATCCGATATACACTAGTCAACAAACATTTTCCATCATATTTACAAACTGGAAAAGAGAAAATACACTAAATAGAATGTCAAGAATGGCACTTTTTAATTCTTTAAGAGTTAAAGAAGAGTCAAGCTTATTGTAAGTTATTTTAGTTAAGGTAAAAATTATGCTTAACATTTAAAATAGCACAATCAAGGTGATTTAGTTTTGTAATTCAAAACTACGTATTTAAAACAATTAAGGTCTGATTTTGATTCTTAGGTGAAAAAATCTACCCGTGATCCCTGAGAAAACTAATTTCTCTCACAAGAAATTATCCTAGTCACAAGAAGATGTAACATATCATGGCTGCTGTAGAACAAGGCTGGGATTGTATGAACTGAAAATGAGAATCACTAATCAGTTCCTAATCCCCCCCAAAAAAACAATACAAACATACACACACCTTAAAAGCCTGGCATTCCTTCAAATAAATGTATGAAGGTATGGCTTCAAGCTAAAAGGTATAGCATTTTTTTCCTTCCACACTTGAAAGAAACTCAATCTATCAGAACATACAAAATGACAGGCACTACATATAGTGAGGTGTCTTTTTTTAAAAAAACTTTCTAATTCCTAGGATTGAGTTTACTTTTGGCATAGGCAAGCACAGTTGACTATCTCTTGGCTATCCCTAAATTTTCCATCATTGAAGTCCAGAGAGTGTGTGTGTGTGTGTGTGTGTGTGTGTGTTTATAAATATTATTTTGTAATTCAAGCCATATTTACATACACGATTTCACCAACAAAAGCTGCCAATTCAAAGACTGTGCATAATATGACCTTATAAAGATGTTCCTATAATTCGTATCAACCCACATTCATAAAAGAATATTAACTCAACATTTGCAAGCTAAGCATAATAGGGACCCTGTTGTCATGTTGCTTCAAGTTTCCTATCCATCAAAAGATTATGGAAGATGAAATAACTTTAGATATGTTTTGTATATTACTGTAAGATAAATGTAAACAGAAATCCATACTGTCCAGTTAAATTACACAAACTCTCTACCCACATTATCTTTAGTCAAAAATAATTTCATATCATTATTATGATTTATGCCATGATTATGAACTCACTATGTGGGCACTAAAAACCAAATTATACAATTGTGTTTTTTAAGTGCACCAAATAGTACACAATGACTAGACCATGAACTGTGAATAATTCAAAATTGTGTATCAGCTGATAAAGATTCAACTAGAAATATGTACAATTATGAATCATTATAAATTTTACTCTTATGGAGGTAAACTACTGTAAAGAACTAAAATAAATTACCCAGTCAAGGGCCCAGAGAAGCACTGCCATGGTAAAATAAGACCCTAGGTGTAATAGATTTTTCCTGGATTTAGAAAAATAAGTCAAATTTATTTTTAACTGTCAGCTAATACTTTCTCAAATCTCAGTTATATAAATTTTCCAAAATACAAAAGCAAAACACATTACCTAAACCAAATTACTCTATAAAATATAAACAACATTACTCCAAAATGAATCTTTCAATTAAAGACTTAGAAAAGAATCAGAAAATGTCTATATGGTAGAAAGCAAAACATGAAAAAATAGGTATGTAGAAGAAACAGACAAATATTTAAAATATTTAGTTTAAGAATCTGGTAATATTTCAATAGAAATTCATTAACTGTTTAATATAAAGTTCTTTTAATAATGTTCTCTGTTCCTAAATACTTTCCTAAATACTGTTCCTAAATACATTCTTTCAAAAATTTTCTACTAAAAAGGTGTTTTAAGTTATATAAGCCCTTTTGAATGGGAAATTTAATACATGTTTTAATAAACAAGCCAAGTCCCAAAATTTCCACACTTGTATTAGCAATTCATCTTGCCTAGTTTATTTTTCCAGGATTGCTTTCTGTTCTGAGTCAAGTTCTTCCCATTTAAGTAACTATTCCTTCAACAGCATAAGTATTACTGAACATAGAAATCTATGCCAGGCATTTATCTGGGAGCACATAAGATTTTCAGATGAAGTCTAATGGTATAGCCCCTTTAAATTCAAACACAATCTAAAAAAGACATCTATTTTTCAGAAATAAATCCCGCTAACACATTTGCAAAACAGTTGGTATGCTATTAAAATGACTACCACCAGAGGGTAGCATTGCTTTATGTGATATGAATGTATCCAAATACAAAGACAACAGAGATGCTCTCGAAATATGGTATTACTTACAGAAGTCAAGAGGTGAATTGATATTTGAACCTTATGGTTTATTTATTAAGATAGAAGTCATTATCAAAATATCTCATTTATAGTCTTGGTAATTAAGAAATCAGGTCTCACTTCAATTGTCTCCCATCTCTAGCACTTAATCTGAAACAGTGTTACTGCCATGTAGCCACTCTATCACATTATTGTTTTATTTCACTGTAATTACTAACTACTACTTGGAAATTCTTTTGTTTACTTATTATCTGCCTTCCCATTAGAATTTAAGCTTGTTATGAAGCTTGCTCACAGATGATATATGCCAACAAACTGGTATAAAGTTGGTACTCATTTAATATCTATTGAATAAATGAGTGATTTGTCTCATAAATGCAACTAACTCCTGGAGTAAGAGCATAGTCAAAATGCTAGAGCATATTCCAAAGCTAGAGTTCTTATCCATGGGTCACAAATCCTAGTGAAACCTCATAAAATAAAGATTTTAGTGCCCATGTGAGGCTTTTCTGTAGAAAAATGGTTTATATCAGATTCTAAAAGGAGTCTGAACCCCAAGGTCAAGAAACATTACTCTCTAGATGTAACTGCTGGACCACCCTCCTGTTTTTCCATTTCCAGTGGAGCCTCAGTCCTGGATGCTATGAGCTGAGCACTGCAGGTAAAGTGGACCCATGCCTTCAATTCATATGAGTGCAGGCAAAAGCATAAATAGAGACCATGTAATTTCACAGTTTGGTACAGTTGAAAGGAAAAAAGAAAACACCAGTTATTGACCATAACTACTGAAAATAATAGCAAGAACGTCAGGAATTAGAACATACAGCAGTTCTCTCAGACAATGTCAGCAAGTTATTTTTATCAATAAATTTGATTATTTGGTCTTAAAAAATTATCCACATCTATAAAATTCTGAATACATTTCCTCTCTTTGCTGCCCCATGGCTGTATTTTCTTACACATTGGTTCATATTCATTTGAGGTCTCTTCAGATCTAGACTATTGGCATCTACCCTGGGGAAACTTACTAAGCTTACCAGACAAACATTTGAACCATGTTCTTGTCAAGGCTTCTTTTTTTTTTTTTTTTTTTGGCTTTTTATTATTCCTTACGTGGTTCCAGTAAGCCAACATGCTCTCACAAGTCAGGGTCATTACTGTGACATGATCATTCAGTAGCTAGCCTAAAGCTTTGAAGCTACATCTCTAATACAAAATCCTTTCAGAATAAATGTTAAGTACAGCTTCTGATGAACTATAAGGCTGTTCAGGAAACAAGAAATCAGAATAGATCAAAGTTCTGAACTATGCAGAAAACATACACGGTAAGGGTCAAGGATTTGCTATTGACACTGCACCACCATTTCTACTTTATTCATTGCCTTTTTCTTCATCTAGAATTTGCCTTGTCTTCCCAGATTTATGTCATATACTTACTTCCTTTTCTCAAATCCACCCAGAAACTGAAGCCTGTTTCCCTGTCTAGATATGAAGTTCTTATTTATCCTTTCTACAATGACTCATTGGCTCATCCTTTGGTTGAGAGACTTCTGGTACCTCTAGATCCTGCCCACTTAGGACTCCAGAACCTAGCCTCTCGTGACCTGGGTTGATGATGACATCTAATCTTTAATTCTTTGACAAAGGATTTTTCCCCTTAAAATTTATACCTGAAATGTAATTTCTTATCTCTGGATCTCTTGATTTAAAAAATGAGGAACTATTTAGTTGAGCAGCAAGAGTTTAGATCAGAGAACAAGACCATCCATTCACATAACTACTACAACTAAAAACCTGCAGACCCATCTTCATCTCTAATTTCTTCTTCTCCATCTATATGCAGTTAGTCCCTTAAGTCTGAAATGACTTCCAAAAATTTCCCATGTTCTCATGCTGGCTTAATTCAGAACTTTTTGACTTGCCTCCACCATTGCTAAGAGCCTTTTAACTGACTTCCCGGTCTAAGTCTCTCCTCACTCCAATCTGCCATCCAAATTGCCCCAGCATAAATAGGCTATGCCCTTTCCCTCTTAAATCTCATCAATGGTTCTCACAGCTCTTCAAAACGTGGTTCCTATTTCCATTCTCCTCTCAGTCTTATCCTCCTTCCATTAGGATTCCTTCCCAAGCAGCCTAAACTACAGACAAAAAAAAATAAAAGAGCAGGGGAGGCAGAGAGAGAGAGAGAGAGAGAGGGAGGGAGAAGAAAAAGAAAAGACAGGAAAAGAGAATAAAAGAAAAAAGAAAAAAGGAAAAGAAAAGAAAAGAGAAAGAAAAGCTCTACCTGCCATTCCTAGAACACACCACATGGTCTTCTGTGCCTCCTTATCTTTGCACATATTCCTCCTTCCGCCTATAATTTATTTACCCTCTGCCCCCAAAATTGTACATTCTCTATCACCTCATATTATAATTTTTATGCCTCTCTCTTCTTCACTGAACTATCTCTTGAGGAAATATATTATGTTTTTTCCATCGTTATAGTTCTAGAGACTATGGAAGTCCTGAACACTTAGTAGAAACTAAATGAATGATCCAAGACAGTCATCTTAAAGCCTTTTTTTAAACAACAGTTTAATCACTAGAAACTCCTGACCCAAAATAAACTCTCCATCTAGTTCCATAGGAAAACTTAAGTTATATTTTTGAACCATTTTCTGCAATCTGATGAACTCCAGGAAGTAGCATAAGCCTCATAACTGCTGCCACATTAATTTTTCTAAGGCTCAACTTGATCATATCATTTCTTCACTTAAAATCACAGATTGTTTCTTGGCTTGCTTTCTTGTAGAGAAAGACAGTGTTCAAATTTCTTTACCTGTCTATGAAGGCCCTTTTAGATTGGGAACTTAGACGATCTAAGCTTCCATTAATGTATTCACATACTCTATACCCACATGGGTTATTCCTCTGACTGGTTCCATTTTTCCTTGCTCATCGTTGGAGCTCAACCTCTTTCTTCTCTCTGACTCCTTCTACCCATCTCCCCTGCCAAATCATACTCATCTTTGGGAACTAGTGCAAATGTATCTTTACCCATGAAGACTTCACTGATCTTCCCAGCTGGAGGTACATATTCCATTCTCTGAACTCCAATAACATTGTATCCTTCTCCTACAGTGCTAATCCTACAATACCTTGTATTAGACCAACGGTCCTCAACCTTTATTCTCCTTAGAATCACCTTGGAAGCTTTTAAAAAATACTGATAACCAGACTCCACCATAAAGCAACTATTAAATCAGAAATTTTGAAAGTACAGCCTAAGTATCAGTAGATTTCTAAAACTCTTCAGGTGACTGTAATGTGAAGTGAGGGTTGAGAACCACTGTATAAAAGTCATTGGTGTACTTTCCACCCTCCCTAATGGTATTAATATACAAGCCTTCATATATCTTCATCATTACCATATTGGCAAACAAACAATAATCTATTCAGTAAATGCTGGAAGAGGAAAGGGTGGGGGCGCAGGGGAGGGATAGGGAGAGGAGAGGGAGGTAGAGAGAAAGAAAGAGAGGGAGAGAGGGACAGAGAGAGAAAGAGAAAGATGGTTTCATATTATTAACATTTAAAAAGTAAATAATGGTATTAAAGGAAACATTGTGATCTTAAATTCCTGAAAGGAATGATG
Source organism: Propithecus coquereli (assembly GCF_000956105.1). NCBI lineage: Eukaryota > Metazoa > Chordata > Mammalia > Primates > Indriidae > Propithecus > Propithecus coquereli. The sequence goes on along the minus strand of NW_012155062.1, from coordinate 1,993,325 downwards.
AGTATGCTATCATTTGTACCACCTGTCTTAAAATTCTCAATTACAGTAAACAAGTAAGGCAAAATCTAATTACTAATGAAGGAGTCATTTTATGTGGAGTAACAGAATACTTTCCATCATTTGGAAATCATATATTTACCCCAATGAGGTACTACTCTGGGGAACCTGAAGATGCTAAAATGTCCATCACAGAATACATTCTACTTGATGGGATGGGGTGAGAGGAATCTCTGCCAATCATAGGTAAGAAGAAAGATAGAAAAGAAACAGATTCTGAAACAGAAATTCTAAGCAGGTCCCTAACTACCTGTAAAATGGTAGCAGAGAAAAAAGAAGAGAAGATGCAATTTAGAAAAAGCCACCAGAGTGGCTCGCATGCCTATAGTCCTAGCTACTGAGGAGTCTGAGGTGGAAAAATCACTTTAGCCCAGTAGTTCAAAGCCAGCCTGGGTAACATTGCAAGACCCCATCTCTAAGAAAAGAGAAAAGAAAAAGAAATCATGCTCACACGTTTCTTAGTCACAGACTGAGAAGATATGAGGAACACAATAATAAACTTGCAGAAAGGTCAGAATAAACCTAATTGAAGGAAATACAAAGCCTTGTGTGTTTAAAGAGTTCTTAACTAGAGAAGAAGTAGGAAAGTTCTGATGTATTGAATCCTCCTGGACTAAAGCTTCACTAATCTCATGGGTTGCTGTCTTTTCTCTTTTTGTTAACAATCATTTTATTAAAATATAATTCACATATCATAAAATTCACTCTTTGACAGTGTATAATTCAGTGGTTTTTAGTATATTCACAGAGTTGTGCAGTTATCACCACTAATTTTAAAACATTTTCATCACCCCATAATGAAACCCCATTGTCTATTAGCTATCAGTCCTAATTGCCTCTTCCCTGCCCTAGGCAATCACTAATCTTTTTTCTGTGCCTAAGTATTTGCCTATTCTGGACATTTCATTTAAATGGAATCACAAAATATGTGATCTTTTGTGTCTGACTTGTTTCACTTAGCATAATCTCTTCAATTACATTTCTTTATATTGTCAAATATTCATTGTATGGGTATACCACATTATTTAGTAATAATTTATTGAGGCATAATGTTTTAGCTACTGAGGATCTGATGATGAAAAAGGCCTTGTTTTCAAGATATTCAAGAAGTTTCAAGAAGTAGGAAATACATAAAGAGAATAATATAACAAAGGCAGACTTAAGGAACCAATGGAATACAGGGTTCAGAATGGAAAATGGGGCTGGGAAGATAGGCGGGGGTCTATCGTATCATATGAAAGGTATGAAGAACTTGGTGCCATGCCAAGTATCTGGACATGCTGTTCTAAGCAATGAAGAATGTTTCCTTCAGGAATAGCCTTCCCACCATTTCTTCCTTCTCATCTTCCAATGCCTACCGATAGAGACCCAAAGCCATAAACACCCACATTCATATTCATCCCAACTAAATAAATTACTATGCCATTCTTCAAAGCCATCCCCATACAGCATTCTCTGATCATCCAGGTCAGGAAGTAATCTTTTTCTTTATAAACTCTAAGCAATTTTTATACCTTTTTCATAGTATTAATCATATCCTGACATTTGGTAACGCAATTGCAATCTTCTCTGCTAGTCTATAATCTGCTTAAGTGCAAGGACACTGTCGGGTATTTCTGAAATCTCGGCAGTGCAATCGAATGAATAAACAGATAAATATAATATAATAGATTCGATTAAAAACAAGTCTCTAGGAGGATGTGAACACAGAAAAGCCAGTTTCGATGAAGAGTGTGGTGGGTATGGAAGTGAAAACATGGGACACTGGATGGAAGAAGCACAAGCCCAGGAAGAACACAGATGAGAAAGGTCACTGGCAGCTGGAAGAGGAGAAGTAAATAGGGGTGATAATAGCTACTGAATACCTGCCATGTGCCAGACGAAATACCAGAGCTTTATCACATTTAATTTCCTCAACAACCTATGAGGTAGATATTATTAGCCTCATTTTAAGGAAAAAGAAACAAGCTCTCTTGAAGGTTAACAAATAAGTGGCAGAAATAGGATTTTATAACCTATGCTTAACTGCAAAGGACATGTGCATTCGAATCTGCCACACTGCCACTCTCCTTTCATAACTGTGCTTACTACTGTACCTAAAATTCATAAATATAAGCCATTGTTTTTATTTTTTATTTAAAAACACACAAGTATATAGCTAATAATATCTTGAAATACACTAAATATAGTCACGCTGTCAATAAATTCTGTAGTCAAAACTAATTAAAATGGATATTTGATCACTGCTCTTTAAAAAGAAATATCTGTGAAAGTTTCCTCATTTCGCAGCCAGCAAATGAGCATTGATTTAAAAATTACATAAGTTGCCTTTTGGATATGAATAAAATGCTTCAAAATTTACTGATCTGAGCAACTTTCTTTATTCACACCAAGGCTGACTCAAACTTTGTCTTGAAACTGAGAGAAGCACTGTAAACATATTACAACTAAAGGCAAATGTCAGAATTAATTTAATATGTTGGAATTAATTCTACTAATATTATTTTTCATAATATCTGTAATTACCAGGAACTATTCAGATGAGGATTTTTTAAATTACTCTCTCACTATGTTTATCATAAAATTTATGAATATTATATTCAAAGCAATGATAATTGGTTAGTAAATGAAATACTGTTTTAGTGACACTCTTCAGGGAGGAGAAGATCTGCTATATGTGTTTAATAATTACAAACAGGAAAAAAGAAAGCTTAAGTCAAAAACCTATCTTTCTCTTTAAAATAACAAATAACAACTATGTTACAAAATGAATGCACAAGCACAAGCAGGGTTGGCAATTAAAGAGTGGCCCCAAATCTGTCACTTGAAGCAAAAAAGTTGCAGCAGGCAAAAGAGCTCCTCAAATAATTTTTTCTTCCTTTTCAGGGCTATATTAATTATACCAAATACTTTTGAATAACTTCCACGAATTATGATTGCTATGTTAAGAGGTTTGTTTTCAAAAAACACAAAATGGTGCTAAATCTTTGAAATCACAGTCAACGGAGCTATTTCTGCCTGCCTACACTTGAGAACTCACCACATGTTCAACACTTTCTGGCAGCTATACACACACACAAAAAAAAAATACAAGGGAAAAAAGAGAGAGAGAGAGAAATCATCAGAAACAGCCAAAATTGAAATTATCACGTTGTTTTTCATGCTTATATTTTTCCAGTGTTATTATGATGTATATTTTTAAAAACTAATTCAACATATTACAGCATGCGGCATTTTATTAAATTAATAATTATTCTTATGATTACAGAAAAATGTTTATCAATAGTACAGCCATAACTTTCATGTATCAACACTCCTAAAAATCAAAAGCTAAAAATATGCTGTTAATTCTAAATGAGAATTTGAACACAGATCTTA
>NW_012155062.1:1971628-1989840 GCF_000956105.1 Propithecus coquereli | reverse complement strand
TTCATTTAAAGCCCTACCATATTCCCAGACTTCTAGGTTCAAAATCTAAGACTCATCTTTGATGCTCCCTCTAACCACTCACTATCTAATCTCTTATAACTTTCATGTATCAACACTCCTAAAAATCAAAAGCTAAAAATATGCTGTTAATTCTAAATGAGAATTTGAACACAGATCTTAAATAACTATCTTTGTATTATTAAAATATTTACTGAAATAGCACAATTTTAAACTTTGTAATTAAAATAATTAAGCATACAACTGCATGCACCTATTCCCTGAAAAAATTTCCTGAAATAATTGTATGACTGTAAATCTCAAACATGCATAGTTTAAGAACAAAAAGTTACTAAAACAAGCAAAACAAATACATACTTGGTTTCATCCATCACTTCTACTTCGGTAGGGGCTGTGATGGGCGCATTTGAACGTCCTGCAGTAGGGTCATCTGTGTTTAACTCTCCATTTGTAGAACTTACGACCTGTAAAAAGAAAAAAAAAAAATTTATATATATATACACACATACACACACAAACATACATACACATTAAATAATAGGTTATACAATGGTGAACATAATTAAGGTTAAAGTATTTAAATTAGAAAGTTAATATGAGGAATACAAAACAATTAGTAGGTAGCTGTAGGTAGCTATTCATAATTGAATATAATAATAGTTTTAGCATTTTATTAAAGATCAGGGTAATCTAATATGTGCTTTTTAACATTTCCTTTCCATCTTGAAATTTCTGTCTTGTGTCTCTTTGCCTCTGGTTTTTAAGGCTAATACCTACACTTATGTCTCAATCAGTTTCTTCTTGTGTACCCACGTCCTTTGGCACCTTGCTACATCATAAATTACTTTCCTTTGAAACTTCAATATTGCTCCTTCCAATGGACCCTTCACTTCAATCGCTAATCACGCTCAGGTCTCCATCTCAAATTGCCCATTTAAATAGAGGGCAACACCATTCATTCACCCAGTTGTTCAGACGCAGGAGTCATTGTGATTCCTCTTCAACTTAAACCCCACATCTAACCCATCTGTAGGTCCTGTTAAATCCTACCCCAAACATATCCCTATCTAATCAGTTCTCACCATCTCTATTACTACTAGGACTCCAGTCCAAGCCACCATGATCTCTTATGGACAAAAGCCTATTAACTGGTCTTCTGCTTTTACTTGTCCTCACCTCCCACAAAATGTACTGTCCACATAGCAGTTTAGGGTGTTCCTTTTAAGATATAAATCAGATCATGTATAACTCCCTGCTTAAAACTCTCCAACTGTTGGCTTCCCACTTCACTTAGAATAAAAAAATCTATATTCCTTACACCAACTGACAAAGTCCCACATGATGTGATGATGCCTCCTGCCTACCTTTGATTTCTTTTTCTTTTCTTTTTTTTTTTAGACAGAATTTCACTCTGTCACCCAAGCTGGAGTGCAGTAGCACGTTCATAGCTCACTGCCTCCTCTAACTCTTGGGCTCAAGCAATCCTCCTGCCTCAGTCTCCCGAGTAGCTGGGACTACAGGCACGTGCCACTATGTCCAGCTAATTTTTTTATTTTTTGTAGAGATGAGGTCCCACTATGTTGCCCACACTGGTCTCAAACTCCTGGCCTCAAGTGAAACTTCTGCCTCAGCCTCCCAAAGTGATAGGATTACAGGTGTGAGCCACCACACCCAGCCCCTACTTCTGATTTCATACCACTTTCCCTGTAGCTCACTAGCCTCCATCCAATATGTCAAGCTTTCTTCCACTTTAAAGACTTGGCATTCTCTACTGTCACTGTCTAGAATTCTCTTCCTCCCTATTGGCTGTCTTCTTATCTTTTACATTCACAAAGAGCATCTCTAAAACAGACCTTTTCTATCACACAATATAAATTTCCATGTAGACACAGTCTTTCATGTTATAACCTATTTTTAATTCTTTGCATAGTATTTATCCGAGTTGCTATTTTTCTTATTTATTTTCTTATTTATTTGTTTCTTGACACCCACCTCTGCACCCCTGCCTCCATTAAAACTAAGTTCCATGACAATAGGAACCTTGTCTTTTCCCCACTACACTTGGCATGGAGCAGGCACACAATAAATACTTGTTGAAATTAATGAATGCATGCATGCATGAATCACATCCTAAAACATGATAAAAATTATAAGGAAATTCCCAAATTCTCTTGTCCCTGCAAATTCACCTTATGGTCCTATTTCTTCCTTTCCCCTTATTTTTAAACTTCTTGGGGAAAAAACATAACTCACCACTTCCATTTTTACAAAATTTTCCATTCATTTATTCCTTAACTCCCTGCAATCTGATCTCTATCCCTACATCAGAACTCTAATAATTTTCTTTAAGGTCACCAGTGATTCCTAGAAAATGTATTTAGTGCACTCTGCTCAGTTCCTCATTTTCCTATGCAGCTTTATCACTTGGCGCCAGCTGATGACTCTGGAGTAAGATGGGTCTAGACTCAAAACATAGCTCTACCACTTATCATCTACGTGACGCTGGAAAAGATACTTTATCTTGCTAAACCTCAGTATTCTAAACTATGAAATGGGAAAGAGTAGTATCTATTTAACAAGGTTGATATGAGGATGAAATGAAATTAATACATAAATATCAATATATAGAGCACAGTGCCTGGCATATAGCAAGAGCTCAATAAACGGTGGTCGTCATTACTGCAATATTAATAGTTTCATCTACAATCATGGCTTCAACTATCGCCTCTATGTAAAGGTGGTTACATATGTAACCACTCACCCATATCTTCAGTTTCCTGGCCCAAGTCTGACATCTCTGTATTTCTGAAATTAAATTTATCCTACTCCCTCTTAAATCTAGTATCTTCTATGGTTCCTATTTCATTTAAAGCCCTACCATATTCCCAGACTTCTAGGTTCAAAATCTAAGACTCATCTTTGATGCTCCCTCTAACCACTCACTATCTAATCTCTTTATTAAAAAAAAAAAAAAGTTCATATATCAAAGGCATGGACACCAGAGTTGACAGCTGCCTGTTAGACTTAAAAGCACTATTTATAGAATCTTACATTTCTAAAATGTAATTAATTCAAAAGTTTTTACTGAGAGTCTACAACATGCCAGGCACGGTTCTAGGTACTTGGAATACCACAGTAAACAAGACAGACTAACACTCCTGCTCCTATAGATGTAATAGTCTAGTGTGGAGAAATAGGCCCCTCTCCCCAACTCCAAGAAAAGTAAATAGAAATCAACCAACATATTTGAGTTAATTTGGGAATTAAGGAAACTCAGTTTCCTGTATCCTATGTAGAACAAGTACTTAAAAATGAATACTACATTTGTGCCTATAGCTGAAAACATATAAAACTGCCTTGATCATCTTCAGAGGCAACCCAAGGAAAAGAATACTCTTACATCTGAGTGTGCCTCTCTGTTTCTGGAGCACTTGCTTCCCCCTTTCTGTCATTCTATTGAGCTGTCAATTTTTTCTCTTTATTTCTTCCTCTTTCTGAAAACATTTAAAAAATAATTTGTTCTAATTATTGAACATAATTTGGTTATTTTTAATTTCAAAAATGTCAGAGCCTCTGCACTAAAATGGAAAGTAGCTAGAAAGGAGTATTCTTATCTTATATATTCTTCACTACATTTAACGACAGAGTGCCTTGTGCACAGCAGATAAACCAATAACTGAACAATTTTTACTGTTCTTCCCTCAACGTAATATTTAACAGGTTTCTTTTTCTCCCTTTTGTTTAATGGCCCTAGATAGCGGCAGGGACTCCACCTCAACTTACAGGCAAGCTCCTCTAACAAGTCTTCCCTTATTTTAAGAAGCATAATTGAAAATTTAAACCCTAGGTATTCTGAATTCCAGCAACAGTAACTACATCCTTTCCAGAAACACTAACCATGTATACATTATAATTATATAATCTGATTTATTTCAGTTCACAGATGAAGAACTTTCAAATCTAACTTTGGTAAACTGTATTTTATTGAAATGTTTCAAATCCCATTTTACCTGGTTGATCAGAACTAGATCAGAAATAAGTAACATCTCTCAGAAAGAAGTAATTTTTTCAGGGTTTCTCAGATTCCCTAACACTCTAAGTAGAGGCCAGTATCCCAAAGTCAGAATAGAATCTGTGTGGTAACAGAGTAAAGATAAGATACTGCTGTTGTCCCCTATAAAGTTGTCCTATTTAACACCAGTGACTTGAGAGTGTATCATTGTATTAAAACTTTTCACTTAAAATTAGTGGTCTTTTTCCAAAGGGATTTTACAAAGGAGAGATAAACACATAATATTGTAAATAATGTGTCATTACATTCTGGGAAGCCTAAATCAATCAATCAAACAAATATACATAAATTATTTTTATAAGCCAAATTCTAGAGAATGATTCTATTTAGGTGACATTTCTAGAATTATAACTTGAACTAGAAGATAAAAGCCTCTGAAATAGTAGTGTTCATCAGGCTGATTTCTTTAATAAAAGTGTATTAAAAATGACAGATCTTCTGAGGTTTGACATTTCAAAAAATAATTCAGATGTTTTACAGATTTGTTGTTGTTCTTAAAGAAATTTCTTCTGACATTCCCAATTTGACAAAAAAGTTAGCACGGTTCTTATTTTAAGAAGTTAAAAAAAAAGGCAACTGTACTCCAGTTTTACTGTCAGAATTTAAGAGGGCTTTTTGAGGAAATAGCCCATAGGTAAGTGTGAGAGACAAATAATGGTTTACTTCACAGGTCCCTGTGAAATCTAATTCCAAAAGACATCATTCTCACAGACTTTAGAGTACAGAGATAACACATAGTATCTTTATAGTCGATGATGTTTAAAAGCCAATTAATATACTTTCCAAATATAATGAATTCACACAAATTAGTTATACTACTATCTTCCTAATTTCTATTTGATTTCTTGTAAGCATGGTTTACCAAGTGCACAGTAGAGGTTTAATATATTACACAAATCTCCATCTATCCAATAAATGTATTATAAATATTAAAACATTATATATTTTATTATATATTCAGCTTTTTCTAAAAGGCATCTATAATAAAGCACACTAATAAATGAGATATAGTTAACAGAGTAATTTCCAAAGGGTTTACTAGACCTGTGCTGTGGTACACATGTACTATATGAAATCAACTTTTTACATATTCTAAAAACTACAGCTAGAGTTATAATTGATATTCTTCATATTCCAAAAGATGACCCCAAAGCATAGTGACATTCTTACTCACTTTCAATAAAGATAAACCAAAATGAATTTTCAATTTAACTTTCACTTACAGAGGCATTAATTAGAGCATTATTTTCTTTGAGCATTCCAGTCTTTGGAGATATTACCGATAATGTTATTGTAAAAGAATATCAAAATAAATTCATAATGCTGATTTACCCACCCAGTGATAACTAGACAAGGAATTTCCTAAACTAAAGGAGATGAACTGGAATCTATTTAAGTAATAAAGGCATGTAACTCCACCTCTCTTTTGCAGATTTCAGTACCCCAGAAAACTATGAATAAAAAGATGTGATTGGAATAGTTACTTGATTTTGATCCTTGTTAGTAACTCTATCATTTCAGAGATATGATAGAAAAGACTGAAACTAGTTTTAGAAGTGTTTTAGAAAGGTCAGCATTCAAAATTAGCAAAACTGTAAACTGACTGAGACATGTTATCTACTACTCCTCTGACTTTTAACCACGTATATATGTTTTCTTTCCATCTCAAAACACATTTGTCTAATTCTTTTTGTATTATCCTCACCTGTATTTGTACTTCTGATGCTTATTCTTTCATTTTCCTCAATGATGCCTGGATGCACAACATGTCTGCACTATTGTGATTCTGCCCTTTTCTCCCCCAGGTGCTGATAATCACGTAATACTCAGATTCAAACCAAAGGCTGTCCCTAACTACAAGAGATTCCCAAACAATCAGGAGGTATACTATATACCGTGTAAAATAGTTTTTCAGTAACATCCTTAATATTTGTCTTCTTCCCTCTACTTACAGTTACCTCTCAGCTTTATAGGATCAGATTCTCAGTTGGCACTGAGCTCAACGGAGTTGTGCTGTAGTGAAAAACACAGGTACAACGGAAATAGACATTACCACTATCTGCTGCCAGTGGTGCACTTTAAAATGTAATTTTGGTGCTCTTTATTTGCCAAGTAGAAACACATCAAAACAGGATAACTGAATTCTTCCTTTCTCCTCAGCTCCCATCCCCAACTAAACTCTACCTTTGAATTATTTTTCAAATCTTTTCATTTCTCTTCATCTCCACTACCCATCATTCTTCTTCAGCTACGGACTTGATAGCTATGTCCCTGACTTAGTCCCTTCAATGCTAGTCTCCAATGAAAGTCATCTTTAAAAAACAACAATCTGATCAATTTGGTCCCCTATCTAGTTCTCTTTATGGCTACCCAATATCCTCAGAATTAAGTCCAAATTTAGTAACAAGACCTGTTGGATTCTTCATGATTTGCTTCCTCCTACCTCTTGGTCTTATTTCTCAACAACACCGGCTTGACTGAAGACACCAGCTCCTCAAGGTGTCTCTCTCTCTTCTCCATACCCGTACGCACATTGTCTTCTCTGCCTGGTATACACTCCTCTCTTGACCCCATCTACCTTCTTTTGCTGATTAACTCCTACTGATTCTTCAGGTCTCCATTTAGATATCACTTTTCCCAGGAAATCTGGACCCACTAAATCCAGGTTAGGTGCTTTTCCTCTACAATCTCCTAGCACCTGTGCTGTCTCCACCAGGAACCCTGCCTACTCGTCAGCCTTCTCCGCTGACTGGAAGCCCATGGACACAGGCACCACATCTCCATATTCTTCCTTTCACACAAAGAACCCAGGACAATGCCTAGCACCTAGTAAACATTTATATAAATATTCGCTGGATAACAGCCAAGGAACTGAATGATGTAGGTCTAAGTTTCTCATCCATATTTATTATCAATGATTCTAAGGAGGAACAGAGGGGGGCACAGTTGATTCCCCTAGAGGTTTTCCAGAATGCATACAGGCTAAGAATAGATTCAAATAAAGTTTTTAGATAGCTGAATATTATTCTTAGTCTCTTGACTGGGAAAATTTATCAAATGTATAGCTGTATCCTTCTGCTTAGTGAATTAACATGATTTCACTAAAGAGACAGAAAAAAATTAGAAAAATTCCATTTAGCAATTTTTTTATTGTACTTCTATACTTCACTTCCCAGAGATAGATAAAAATACTAGTCAAGTTTCTTAATTTGCAAAAAGAATAGATTCTACTTACTTAGCACTTCCTAAGCCCCAATTTCTATGCAAAATACATTTTTAAAATTAAATTTTCACAACAAAATCATAAGGTAGAAGTACTATTAATATTCTCAATTTACTGATAAATAATCTCAGGCACAGAATTGGAACTCAAATCTGACTCCAGAGCTTGTGCACTTAACCACAGTGTCACCAACTTGGTAACTTGTATGTCTGGTCTGTTATATAATAATTCTGGAAAGGCATGGAGTTCAAATTTAGACTCTGGTAATAGTTTCTATAAAAAGCACAACTGAAATAACAAATATCTGAAGATCTTTCGGTAGGTCAAAAATTGAAAGAGATTTCATCTTGGATGTCAGCTCTCAGCAGCCTGGAATGCTTTTGAGTGCTGTACTGAGAGCAATTGTCAGTTCCATGGAAAAGAGTACAGTGACAGATTAGGGAAGAAAGCCTAGGTCCAGAATGGCTCATTTTAGGTAACTGCTGATTCTGAGTATCCCAAATCTATAATACATTTCATTACCACATAGCTATCTATCTATTATGGAAATCTCTTTCCTGCAAAGCTATTTGATGATATGCCCTTAGTATTTGAGCATAATTTTTTAAATTGCCATATAAAATCTTTGCATCTCCTGCAAAGCCAATGCTTGAAACTTGTTCAAGAGGTGGTTTAATGACCAGTGCACAAAGAACCTTAAGGCAAATTCCTCTCATGCTTTTATGTTAGTAAAAAGTTTTTTCTCCTTATCTCTTCCCTTTATCAGACGAGAATCATAGAACGTATTGTTCCTTTTCTGCCTTTGTTCAAAATAAAATATAGTATTCAATTATAATAATCACGTTAGCTCAGATTTTAGGCACTTTTCTTTCCTTTTACTATCATTAGTTTTAATTTGCAATTTTGTAATAATTTTGAAAGTGTATAGACTATAAATTATAAATAAATTCAGTCTTTATTTTGGAACAGGACAAGATTCAGGCATGATCCTACTTAGGCTGATAGTAAATTTTTCATGAAAATCAAATGTTTTAAATGTCCATCATAACAGGTCAGTTAATATTATAAAATACATTCATGAAGTCAATGAAAATAGTATATATATTTTTTGTTTACCTATGTGTTTATTTTATGTAATACTAGAATTCTACTAAGTAAAATTGATCACTCCTTGAATATTAGAATGAAATTAGATGTAGTCTCCATAGGCAGAAAAGTTTTAGAGAGAAATGAGAAGTGAGCAAACTTTAAATACCTCTGTGAAACATGTGAAACAACAGAACATGAAGTACTGGAGTAACTAAGCCAACAATCAAATTTATTTACCCCTTGACAGTGCAAAGGGATTCCATGAGCCACCTTTGGGAATCACATAAAAGTAAGAAGAGGCTAAGAAAATAAATTCGTGGCAATGGTATAGAAGTGGTAGGAAAGCTTTCTAATAATGCCTTAATTGTTGCAGATTTCTCTGAGCAAAACACTTTCTATAATACAAATACATGAACTTAGAAACACATGAACATATACAGATACATACCCAATTCAGTGTGTGTTATGCAAATTGAGTATAATTTGCTCAATTAGCTTTTCCAATGATATGAATTGAGATCAAAAAACTATTACAATTCAGGCATCCTTGCCTTTGAGTCCTTCACTCTGGACTCTTATAGAACTATTTAAATATTTCTATCACATATTACTGAAAATTCCACAAACTTCAAAATTCTACAAAAATACTTGATTACATAATTTAAATTACCTCTAAAATTTAATGGTGAGAAAAACATGAGGGCTCGTAAGATTTAATTATGAATTAATTTTTAGAGTTCAAATCAAGAAAGAATAAAATCCAGAGTATAAATCACTTGATTAAATATATATATAAAGAAAAAAGCAAACTTGATAAAACATAATGGAAAATTTTCAAGTGAAAATATGTAGAGAAAAAATCAAAATATAAAAAAAAATTCTAAATTAAAATGTTATTTTGTTATTGCAATAATTTTAAGCTAGCTTTTATAATACCTTAGACCAATATTTTAAAAGACATAAAAGACTTAGTAATCTTTCCCTATTTCTACAACACACATAAATGTTTTAAATTTAGGGGGCATGGGAGGGTATAGTATCATAGCTGTCTCTAAGTGTGTAAAAAAGGGACAAATCATAAATAAGGGACTGCTTTAAATTTATGCAAATATCCAATTTATTGAAGGGAGTATTTAATAAATACTTGTCATTAAAATTATTTTCTCCATCTGATATTTTCTACAAGTATAAAAGCAAAATATTCTATTATAAAATTTAGGGTCAAGTTTATTTGACCAATTAACTAGAAAGTACATTCCAAGGACTAAGGATGAAAAAAGATATCTATTTACCTGGCTTAAGTTTGAAGGAGGCAAAATCAAGGAAAGGGAAAAGATACAAAAATGTCATATTACTTAAACAGTGGTCCCCAACCTCTTTGGCACCAGAGGCCAGTTTCATGGAAGACAATTTTTCCATGGATGAGGGTGAGGGGAACTCAGGCGATGATTCAAGCGATGCGGGAGTAGCTGTAAATACAAAGGAAGCTTCACAGATGAAGCTTTGCTTGCTCTCGCCTGCTGCCCACCTCCTGATGTACAGCCCGGTTCCTAACAGGTCACGGACCAGTACCAGTCTGTGCCCCGGGGGTTGGGGACTGCAGACTTAAAGCATTAAAAAAGATTGAGCTTATTATTGTAAACTCAAGTTTAACACATATTTCAAGTAACACAGTTTTTCTAATCTGAGTATGACTTAAGTATTGTTGCATATACTTGCAAAAACGAAGAAAAGCAAAATCTTGGTGGTCTTCCTAGACCATGTTAATTTTGGTTTTTTAGTTTAAATAACAAAGGATAGAATTATGGATAGAGTTCAGCAACAAACTTTCCATTAGGATATGTAATCATGCCATGAGTTCCAAAAAAGGGTTAGTTGTATAAATTTGGGAAATAATCACTCATGCAAAAATCAGAAAATACCTGTACCGAGCCACCATGTCTGTCTGCTGCAAGGTGAGCTCTCAAATGGTGGGGATTTGCCTGCTGGGAGTCCCAAGCTGCCCTGTGGTCTGCCGACTGCCATTTATTTAATGCATATGGCATGCATGGAAGAAGAAAAACCCAATATGTTAAACATCTCATCCTTATAATATAGAAAACAAACATAAAAAAGGAAATTTAAAATATCCTTACTATTCTGAATCATAGGTATAGTTATCTTTGCATGTGGAATATGGAGAGATTTTAAACTGCCAAATTGTGTAATGATCAGTAATAAAAATAAAATAGAATCATAAAATTTTAGAAGTAAAAGGACTTTAGAAATCATAGATTTCACCCTCTAACTTTATAAAGTTAACAAAGAACCAAAAAGAGAAAAATGACATGCCCAAGAAAGCACTCCAAATAAGTCATGAGCACTCTAAAGGCCATCCACTGTATTTTTTTATGGTACAGGTCCCCACTGGTTTTCTGATAAGGAGATATTTTTAAGAAGATAAAAATGATCGTCCTTAAATAACTGTGCTTGAGATCCTAAAAAAATTTTCTCTCTTGCTTAGTCCCATTTCTGATTTTGAGCATAACATGAGAAAACAGAAAAGTCCTTTGAAAAAAGAGAAGCACTGTACAGAATACTATGAGAATAAGACCAAATAAACAAACAAATTTTTTTAAAAGTGACAATCCTACACATGTGAATCCCTTTGCTTCCTTGATCTCTTTTTATCTGGTTCAAATTAAGGAACCCTTTTCTATGAAATAGGCTAAAAATTCTTAATGTTTTCAGATCTGTTGGCAAATCTGCATGGCAATAACCACAAACATAATAATCTACTAGTAGAATTAAGAGTAGTGTCTTAATAGAGGTCAATTTCTATGTTTCAAGAAAATGTGAACAGCACTAATCAAAAAAGGGAGAAGAATACAATATTTAAGTTTTATTACATGTTTGGTTCTGCATTAGCTACTTTATATGTGTTATTTCATTTTGAGATAGATAGTATCATCTAACATTTTACTGATGAAGATATTGAGATGTCAAGCACTTCCCTATGGTCATAGAGCTAGCAAGGAGTACAGCAGAAATTCCAACTCAGAGCCTACTGTTCTTGCAATAATAAATACTACCTAGCTCCTTACCACAATTACACATATTCTAAAGCCTTCAGTGTTATTTTCTTTCTTTCTTTTTCAACCAAAATCAAGAAAATCTTGCCACAAAGTGCCAAGCACATTGGGCTACAGGGAGCCTAAGCAGACTGGTGGCCAAAGCAACCTTTTAGGGGAGAGATGTTAAATTCAAGTAGACGCATGAATGTATGATCCTGCACTAAGCTTTCTCAATTAAATTGTACAATCCAAAATTACATACTCTGTGGCACAAAGTATGTCATCAAAACAATTATGATAGTTCTCTAATGTCTTTTCATGAAACATTTCAAATTCATAACCAGAATATAGCAGATTTATAGCTTAAATTGAAATAAATTATTAATAGATAAAATCAAATCTAGATGAGATAAAAGAATGAAAACAATGCTAAAATTGAGAAAAATATCTAGGGCAATAGGCAACATTTTGGAGTTACAGAACTCTCTAAGAATATAGCAAAAGCTATGCACCCTCTCCTCAGACTAAACAATTAAACACACCCATCATTTTACATAGAATTTCATGATGCCCTAATTTTCAACCCACTGACCCTAGGTTACCATGTATCTGAAGACATTACAAAAGTTTCAGTCATTTGAAAGAATTAACCTTTATTTCCTTTGGGATTTTGAACTGTGGGTTTCTACTAAAACTTAAACTGTTTACTGGTTCATAGATATTTAAGAAGAGTTTTTTCTAGATACACAACCTTCTTATCATGATGAGAATCTACATACTCAGGTCTCAAATTAAAGACATAGGTCTATCCTAAAGGATTTCTCTACATTTAATTCAATAACAACTGCACAAATAAAATATGGTTCCCACCCTCAATGAGCTTACAATACAGCTAGTAAGACATGTCCAAAACATGTAGAAAATTAAAAGTCTAAAATATTTAATTTATAATTTAATTCAACAATAAAAGAAGAATTCCACTTATTATAATACCTAACAGTTCAAATGAAGAACTTTGGAGAATGTCAATTATTAATCTTCTTCCAAGTACATTCAAGAAACTAACTCTGGTTTATAAACACAAACTCAAGTGTCAACTTCCGAGCCGTTTCTTTCCGAGCAGCATCTTATCAGAGTACTCAAGCTATCAACTAATTTTAATTTATACATGAATTTACATATAAGGGCCTTTATTGTCCCAATTTTTCTAAGTCAAAATTTTAAAATTAATCTTTTAAATTGGCTATACTTTATAGCATAATATAATATTGTTAAATACCCCTTAAAGTATAGCATTTTATTTTGCTATGGTTTTTAATAAGCGGAGTTCTTTCCTTTGATTTTCATTTCTTGTTTTAGCCTTCGCTCATACTCTGATGAATACACAATATAAAAGTAAAAAAAGGAGAACATGTTATCCTTCTCCAAAAAGGATTATAACAGAAAACTACTAGACACTTTTTAAACTCAGGGTGACAGCAAAATTTTTAAGTCAAAGACATCTTCAATAAAACTTCTTTTTACAAAAAAAAAGAAATGAAAACATTGCTCAAAAATTTCAACAGCTTTCTATTCCCTTACCCAGGAAACATAACCATTCACTCTCAACCGATCTTCCATGCCTTGTCTCAGACTTACTCTCTGCTCCCCATCTAATCCATCTCTACCTACTCTCTGCTCCAAGCAAACTGGACCACTTGCAATTCCTCAAACCAATTCTACATTTTTAAACTTATGTTTCATATTTTATACTGTTCACTATCCCTAAAATGCCCTTATTCCTTCATTTCTCTTTAAAAATTTCATTCATTCTTCAGGTTTATCTCAAAAGCCACCTTTTCCTTAAAATCTTTATAGATCCCCACATATGATCTTCCATGATACTTTATTAATATTTCATATAATATACCTCATTCTGCTTTGAAATGTAGTTATTTCTGTATTTATTGTAATAAGCATGATAATAATAACACTGATCACAAGAGTTGAGATTGAAAGCTTATTATATGCTAGGAATTAACATGCATTATTTTCATTTTATAAATGAGGAAATTGAGGCTTTGGAAGATTAATTTGTTGAGGGTCAAGCCACATCCATATATGTCTGACTCTATAGTCTGAGTGAGCACATAACTACAATCTTGCTTTTAGCCACTTGTCACAAAACCATTTCTTACTGGTTATACTGTCTTCCTTACTTCTACATATCTACAGTGTGTAGAATAGTAGCTTGTAAATAGCAAAAACTCAATAAACAATTTATTGAACTAAATTAGACTATAGTAAGATCAAGTACTCTTAAAATTCATTCCAATATGGTATCCAAATAGTTTCATACTAACAGAATATCAAATATTACTCAAAGTTTACATGAATTTATAGCATTAGGAATTTATGATTAAACACTTTAATGTTATTATTAAACTAATAAATAGTAAAATTAGGAGAAATAATTTATCCATTAAAAATATATGCATTTTTAATCCTTCAATCTGCTTTATTTATTGAAGAAAAAAGTACGTGTTTCAATACTGAAACAAAGTAAGATATTTCGTATCTAAAAGAGCAGCAAACCTGGTTTTTGGATTGTTGCATTTTATCTCTGTGTTGATGTGCTTCTCTGTTTGATGACAGAGCAGGATCTTGCTGAACTGCACCCACTGGAGTAGGCTACAATACAATAAAATTTGGTATCGACACATTCTACTTCAGAAATCTTATTTAAAATCATTTATTTAGCTGCTTAAAAAAATCAAGGAAAAAATAAAAGACACTGTTACATAAATTAAGGCTTTAAGAAAAGATATCATTCTCAAAATACGTTGTTAAAGCTAACAAGGTAAAGCCAAGAGAACATAGCTACTTTTTAAAATGTTTTTAAATATTTAAATACTTTATAAGTATTTATTTTATCTTTACAAATAAACCTTCTAATACTGTCATTACTTTTAGGTTACTTTTTCATTTCAAAACAATGAAAATATATTTGGTTATGTCTTTCATTTCCAAAGCTAATGTATAAATAAATTATTTAAAAAAATTAAAATAGTTTAAATATAATAAAATTAATTATTTTCAATATTTGACTCAATATTTGAGGCTTATTAAAATTTTTAATTTTCATCAAGGTATTAAAGGTATTAAAGTACTAAAGTATTAAAGTACTGAGATTATTATACAAAAAGAGTATCTTTGACATTAGGAACTAAATCAGGATGAAAAGTTCAAAATAACTCATCACTCTAAAAAGCAGAGAATCCAAATGTAGGACTTTTACAAAATTCAAAGAATACTAATATGGGCACTACCTGAAGAAATGTCCCCCCCAAAATAATAAAATGAATCCTTTTAAAAAGTTATTTGTTCTTAACTCTTTTAAATTGAAGGATTTTTACTATTAAAAAGAAGGTAAATACTTTAGTCTTACTGCATAGCATAGAGGAGGGGGCCCCAACCTATGGTGAGTTGTATAATTATTCCATTACATATTACAATGTAATAATAATAGAAATAAAGTACACTATAAATGTTATGCACTTGAATCATCCTGAAACCGCCCATCTAACCCCCATCCCCCCACCCCAGTCCATGGAAAAATTGTTTTCCATGAAAACAGTCCCTGGTGCCAAAAAGATTGGGGACTGCTGACATGGAGTACTCACCAACTGTTTACCGATCCAGTCATATTCATAATCAAACATATATCCTTTTCGATCAAACAAGTCAGTAAAAAGCTTTCTTAGGTAGTCATAGTCTGGCTTTTCAAAAAAATCTAGCCTTCTTACATAACGAAGATATGTTGCCATTTCTTCTAGAAAGAATATAAAAATTATTTGACTATACTTCTATTATACTCAATAATAAAATTATTTAAATGTCTAAAAACACACTGTATTATAAAAACATGGAAAAGTAAACAAATTCTATTGCAACTTAAAATTTTCTGAGTTCAATTACAACAAAATAAAAAAGGGGAGAAGAAAGGAGGAAAGGAAATATAGAAAAAAGAAAAGGGAGAGGTTTAGTTTAACAACCACTATTTTTGCTTCATTTCATTAGGAAAAGCTAAAATTTTTATTCTATAATATTTTTAATATCAGGTAGTATTAGAGGTTGAATTAGCAGCTTAATAATGCATGATGAATCACAAAGCATCACACCCAGTTCATGAGTTTAAAAATTTATTTAAAATATTGGTGGAAATTGACTTATACAAAAGCATCTGCACTAGCTTGCTGGATTTCCTTTAGAACCAGTGACATACATTGACGAACAGAAAATTCAGATTCCTAACCTTGGCTATGAGTGGTGTTCTAACAAATTACATTAGCAAAATAAAGCTAAAATAGATCTCAAAAACATAACACAGGAGCACACTGCAAGTCTTCTCTTAATTTCTGGACATACTTAATGATTATTTGATAACAGACAAATCTCCACATACCCCTATAATTCCCAAATGTAATAATAGATAGATAGATAGATAGATAGACAGACAGACAGACAGATTTAAAGGTCATATTTTCCAGAAAGAAAAGAAGAAAAAACCATAAAAGCCAACAGGTAAAATGGTGAGCAATTAGTAAAACAGAGTGTTTCACCATAAAGGCACAGAAAATCACTATAGTAAGAGATGGCAGGTTATGCCTAGCTGCTTTTCTCTTTCAATTTATTCGCTGGCAGCCAGTAAGTAAGCATGACATCTAGCACAATGGGCAAGAAAAGTGGTACCCAGTGACCTTCCTCACATGGTGACTTTCCCACTATCCACGTCCTAGCTAATCACCTGGCTAATTTACTTTGGTACACCCATTTTTCCTGCCTTTATATAGGCTGCTTTAATCACAGCCAGCCAATCTGCCTACACCTTAACTCCTAGTACTATTAACCAATATTTTTAAAATCTTCTACTTCTAGATGTTATAGTAAAAAAAAATATATAATTATATCAGAATTTGAGTAGAAAAACAGAAGAACCACAATGAGTGATTTAGACTAAGGGATTTATTATTAAGATTAAACCTCATGCAGTTGTAAGAAACACTGGGGAAATAAAGATCTGAAAAGGGGTGATTGAAGGATCAGAAAAAAATGCTAATTAGGGATCATGAAGAGGAGCTGGTAAAGAAGTTCTATGGAAAGCTGTTACCTCTGCTTTTGGTGGAGGGCATGAAGGCATCGTAGGTGCTCTCGGCAGCTGGGTGGAAAGCAGAAACAAAGCAAGGATAAGCTTGGACCTATGAGGATAAACTGGGACTGATGAGACCAAACAAGAACCCATGAGGACCTACTCAGACCCCCTGAAACGAATAGAAGCCATGTCTGTGTCTTACCTCGTATAACCTCAGTGATATTGGTCATCTGTAGAAAAAGCTAGAGCCCTTCACCAGGGATCTGCTCAGGCACCTGGCTGAGGGCTCAGACACTGAAGGGGATGAAGAGAAGAGTGAGTTTGGGTGAACTACCAGTTTGGCTACTTTCTCATGCCAGTAAGGTAAACCATCAGATCAAAGACAATGTGAAATGCAGTGGTCCCGGAGGCCCTGCACAAACCCTATGAAGGGGATGAGTTATGCTGTGTCTCTGTTTTCCAAAAACTGTATATATTTCTTTATCATCAGCCCAACACGTTACCACCTGGAGAAGGGAATTCTGGGGAATTTAATTTTCATCTTTGCTAGGTCGACACAGTGCAAAACCACACCGAGAAGAGAAAAGAGATCTAGTATCATTATCCTTGTAGGCCAGCTCTGTGCATTGTGATTCCATTTAACCCTTTCTGCATTGGCAAGTCTCAGGCGGAGGTATGAGGAGGGGTTAGAAAGGGTAGAAACAGGAAAAAGAAAGAGGCATCCCAGAAACACTTGAGGAGCATTTTCTAACTGATTGCATGTCTTTCCGTTCCTTCATCTCCCCAAACCCTTTGGTTTTGATTACAGTTCGTTTAGAGCAAGGTGAGAACTCACCTTGCTGCTGCTAAAGAACTGTAGTATAGCAAGTCACCAGTACTGGTACAAATGTGTTCCTTCCAAATGTGTATCTACATGGAATAATGCGAGAACCACTGTTTTTTATTCTATGCTAGTTTTTGTATGTTTGTTTTTTGGATTGGTGACTCCTTAAAGACAGAAGTAGACTCGTATATAACTTTGTTTCTCCTCTACATACTCCCCTACATAAGTTAACTATAGTCTTGTTATGCAATAACTCTCAGCTCTCACATTCAGGTGCCCCTAAAGGCCAGACATAAAACACAAATGTGAGACCAAA
Source organism: Propithecus coquereli (assembly GCF_000956105.1). NCBI lineage: Eukaryota > Metazoa > Chordata > Mammalia > Primates > Indriidae > Propithecus > Propithecus coquereli. The sequence continues at coordinate 1,972,115 of NW_012155062.1, read as the reverse complement.
GAATATGGTGGGGCTGAGGGCTACAACCAGAGCATACATTGCCTAACCTAAAGCCATTCAAATGAGAAAAAGAGCAGTGTTGGAGTGGAGGGAGAGGTTGGGGACCTCTATACACCATCAGCCATCACTTCTGATAAAATAATGGAGGTTTCTATTTTCATATATAAAGTTTGCTTTTATTATTAGTAATATAAGAGTCATTCAGTGTGGAATCAATTTCTGTGGATTATACCAGGACGAGCAAGTGGTGTTCATAAGCAATGCAGATTTATAACAATTTTGCCAATAACCCTCTGATAGAAACTAAAATAAAACATTTTAATATTTCAATGAACTAGCATTTGACTTACTAAAATAGTCCTTCATTTAAATTTATTGACACAAGTTGGAGGAAAAGTTGTGTATTAATATGTCTTAGCTTATTCTTTCCACTGAAATAATAAAATAGGAAAAGAAGTTTAATAACATTAAAAGTGTGACTGTGATT
>NW_012155062.1:1942769-1971578 GCF_000956105.1 Propithecus coquereli | reverse complement strand
CAATGTATAGGATAACCAGTAAATACTGAAATGAGATAGGAACTCAGTCTTAAATCTTCAAATTTAGTTCCCTTTTCACTTAATGTTACTGCACAAATCATAGCAGGTATTTTAATACATTAACAATAATATTCTTATTCCTTAATTGATTTAGAATCCAGAAGTAAATTTTGTTGGTTTGCGTTCCCATAAATCTACTTGAAAACAAAATTATTTTCATAAATGCATACAGCTCTCCAATATCAAATGAGCCTAAAACTAGAAAGGTAAGATTTTATTGTAATTTGAAAACTAAATCATACTTCATACACCTCCTTTGAACTTGACAATAAGACCCAAATGACTAACATTGTACACCATAACTTTATAATTGGTATTCTTTAGCAAATACTTTAACTTATTAAAAGTATGTAACTGAAGGAAATATTACTTCAGCTGGTATTGGTCAATATTATTAAAAGATGGATTTTCTTCCATTAATATCACTTTGCAAGAAAATATACAAATTGTCCCTATGGGCTATGCATCAAATGCTGACATCTTTTAAATCACATTTTGAGTTCATTTTTTTAAACTATGAAAATAAGTGTTTATAAACTTAAGCAATAAAAATTAGCACTTCAGCTTGTATTTAAGTACACAAATCTATTTGGCATTATTCATTACCTGGAAAATTTTCACATAACACTTCTATCGGTGTAGCTCGTTTTGTATCTCCAATTTTCTGATATCTCTCTTTTAATGTGTCAGCCTAAAACAAACACAAAAAAGAATCCTGAGAATGTGGTAATTTTAGAATTATTTAGCTGGAAAAGAGGACCTTAATAAATCTTAACATTTTATGAAATTATGAAATTCAATAAGGAAACAAAAACAATTACCTTTAAGCCTTGCCAAGGAAGACTGCCTCTCAGAAAGTACATGAACATATGACCTAAAGCTTCTAAATCATCTCTTCTACTTTGCTCTGAAATAAAAGAACATAAATTTCACTTTTCTCTACTAGTTAAGGATGCAAGAATGGAGAACTGATTGTTTCATTATGTATAAACTAATTTCCAAAAGTTCGATATATAAATACAAAATACAGATCTAGTGGCTATGGATGACAAAATCATGTCTAGTTAAACGATAATGTTTTTACATTAAAATTACAGTGCATCTTAAAAATATGCCACTATGATTTTTTAGATGCTATTAGAGATTTATTTATGTATTTAGATCTCTATTCATGGAAATAATGGCCAAAGGAAACAGGATTTCATGGTCAAAGAGAGTCACTGTGTGCTACAGCTCTGACTTCAGATTCAGAACATAACACATTAAAGGTTCTGAGAAGCATAGAGTTAAAAATGTTTAACTTTATTTAACACTGCATTTCCTAAACTTATATGAGCACAAAACTTCCATCACACATACTCTCCATTAACATTAAAAACAATTAGTATTGTGTATATTTTAAGAAATACTTGTGTTCGACATATACCAACATTAATAATCCCCCCACTATCACCAAAAAATCCCACTAGGACAAATTGTCATTTTCAAGCTGTTGTCTTAGTAACAAAATGTTGTATAGCACATAACTGCATGACAATCACAGACCAAGTCAGGGAGACATAATATAAATATTTGCTGACAATGATATTTAAATTTTTTGACACTGAAGTTAAATAGTTAAGATTTCTTGATGTTTTAAAATAATACAAAAATGCTAACAATGAAAGAAAAATAATACTTTACTGAGAGGATGTTTGTATCCAAAATATTTTATCCAAATGAATAATCATACTATCAACGCAGTACTAAATGCTTTCGGAAAAGTAAACTTCAATGTATGTATCTGAACTAGGGTGAAAGGGTAAGAAAAGGTTTTAATTTTTACTATGTGTATTGTCAAAACATTCTATTCTTCTATAACACTTGCTACAGTTTAAAAATAATGTTTGTGTAATTATTATTTAATTACTCTCCTTCCACCAGACTGCCAGTTGCAGAAGAGCAGTTTTCTTTTTGGCTCACTAGCCTCAGGACCTAGCGTGATGACTGACACAGAGCAGGCACTCAACACACATACTACTGAAATAAACAAATGGGGCTGGGTGCAGTGGCTCGCGTCGGCATCCCAACACTCTGGAAGGCTGAGGGAGGACTGCTTGAGGCCAGAAGTTCAAGACCAAACTGAGCAACATAGAGAGACCCCTGTCTTTACAAAACATTTAAAAATTTAAGAAAGAAAGAAATGAATATTTGAAAATATATAATATTAAGTACATGTCCCTTTCCTATAAAGCATAGAGAAAATATCTAGAAGAATATGCAAAATTGATAGTAACTAGGGCTATGAGATTGAAGAACTAGAGAAGGGACCTCACCTCAAAATTCACATTTCACATAAAATGTAGTAAAATGGAGAATTTTTCTTTTGTTTCTTATACTTTTACAATAAAAATGTAAAGACATGCTATTAAAAATAGCTAACTTTTCTAAAATAAGTAAAGTGGACTTAAAGTTCATTTTAAATTCACTAATGAAAGTGGGGATATGAATAACATGAATAAAACTAGTAATGACTAGTTTTGACTAGTAATGACAAAAATTTCACTTCATTAGGTTCTGAGAGTCTTAAGAATGAAAAGCCATGCAAAGAGAAAAATATTTCTGAACTCCAGCTGAGAATCCAAATCACCTCCAAAACTTTATAAAAACTCAGATGAGCAGGCTTACTGCTAGCAATTGATTCCTTGGGTATGAAGTACGATAGAGGAATGTACATTTTAAAAGCTTAGCAGATGATTCTGAGGTACAGCCAGATTTAATAACCACTGAAAGAGAAACTTCACTGAAGTATAATTAATAACATAAGAAGTAAAATTCATAATTTACATATATTAAAATATACTCACAATAAGGGGACGGTTTGATAAGTTTTGACAACACACACCCGCAAAACTAATCCCACAATTAAGAAGCTTTTTTTTTTTTTTTTTGAGACAAGAGACTCACTCTGTCACCTGGGCTAGAGTGCCGTGGCGTCAGCCTAGCTCACAGCAACCTCAAACTCCTGGGCTCAGGCGATCCTCCTGCCTCAGCCTCCCAAGTAGCTGGGACTACAGGCATGCGCCACCACGCCCACCTAATTTTTTCTGTATTTAGTAGAGACGGGTCTCACTCTTGCTCAGGCTGGTCTCAAACTCCTGACCTCAAGCACTCCTCCTGCCTCGGCCTCCCAGAGTGCTAGGATCACAGGCATGAGCAACCGCACCCGGCCAAGAAGCATTTCTGTAATACTGGAAAAGGCTCCCATGTCCTTTGCCTACTATCCCCTTTTACCCACACAGTCTCCAGCCTCAGGCGACCACTTAACTGCTTTCATCACTACAGATTAGGTTTTTTAATAGAGTCTCACAAGAATGGAATCATACAGTATAGATTCTTGTCTGAATTCTTACACTCAGTGTGTTGTCCAGATTCATCGATGTTGTTGTGTGCGTCAGTAGTTTGTTACTTTTTATTGCTGAGTAGTACAGCACAATATATTTATCCATTCACCTACCGATGGACATTCGGGCAGCTTTCCATAAGGTTTTCATTTCTCTTGGGTAAATATCTAGGAGAGGGACTGCTACATCATATGGTAAGTGTAGGCTTAACTTTATAGGAAACTTCTAAACTGTTTTCCAACAGGGCTATGCCATTTCATATTTCCACCAGCAATGTATGAGAGTTCCAGTTGCTTCAGGGCCTGTCCAACATTTAGTACGGTAAGACTTTTTAATTTTAGTGCCTTTAAAGTCTTAGCATACTATGATTTAATTTGCATATCACTGGTGACTAATGTTGGTGAACTTCATTTCATGTTTTATTTCACACACATATTTTTGTGAAGCATTTATTCGAATATTTTGCCCATTTTTGAAATTGGGTTATTTGTCTTATTAAAAAGATATGAGTTCCATGTATATTCTGGATACAAGTCATTTTCAGATATAAGTTTTTGCAAATACTTTCTCCCTCTAAGACTATAGCTTGCTTTTTTTCTCTTGAGTATCTTTAAAAGAACAGAAGTTTTACATTTTGATGAAGTCCAATTTATCACGGTTTCTTTCCTCTTATTGTTTATGCTTTTTTAGGTGCAATCTAGGAAATCTCTGACTAACCTCACAATCACAAAGATTTTCTCTTATTTTTTTTTCTTCTGGCAATTTTATAGTCTTTGTTTCTTACATTTAACTCTATTATTCATTTTGAAGTTTTTTGTTGTTGTTTGTTTTTGCTTTTGGGTGTAGGGTAAGGGTTTAGATTCATTTTTTTAATATCGATATCTAGTTATTCTCACACAGTTTTTTGGCAAGACTATCCTTTCCCCTTGAATTGCTTTTGTACTGTTCTCAAAAATCATTTGACCATCTATGCATGAGTTTATTTCTGGACTCTGTATTTTGACCAATTTATCTATATCTATCTTCATATCTATACCACTCAAAATAAGTAGAAGAAAGAGGAAAACAATAAGTGTCAATGACCAGACAAGGACCAACAGACAATCAATAGAGAAAACCAGTGAAAACAAAAGCCATTTATTTGAAAAGTTCAATAAAGTCATTAATACTCTCACTAGGCTAAAAGAAAGAAATACAAATTACCAATAGGAACAACAAAGGGAGCATCAGAACAGATCCTATAGACATTAAAAGAATATCACAAACCAACATTATACAACAAATTCAACAACTTAGATGAAATGGGACAAATACCTTGAAAACTATTAATTACCAAAATTACCTGAAGGAAAAAAATGTGAATAGCTCCATATCAACTGAAGAAATTTAATTTATAATTTAAAACCTTCCCAATATATAATCCAAGGCCCAGATGGCATCACTGGTGAATTCTCTTAAACAGTTAAGGAATAATACCAATTCTACACAAACTCAGAATTAGAAGAGTTCCCAACTTACTGCATTACCCTGTTACCAAAAACAGACAAAGACATTACAAGTAAAGGAAACTATAGGAAATATTCCTCATAAACACAGACACAAAATCCTTAAAAAGATAATGATGCATCATGACTAAGTAAGTTTCATCCCGGGAATGTAAGTTTGATTTAACTTTCAAAAATCAATCAATGTAATTCACCACATTAATAGAATAAGATATAAATCGTATGATCATCTCAGATATAGAAAAAGCACTTGACAAAACCCAACATACTGTCATGATAAAAAAAAAAAAAAAAAAAACTCTCAGACTGTCACATTTCTGTAGCCATTTTAGAAAGATGAATGGTCAAAATTTGTTTTTCCAAAAAAAAAAAAAAAAAAAACTCTCAGAAAACTAGGAACAGAAGGAAAGTACTTTATCCTGACAAAGAACAGCTATAAAAAATGTACAACTAACAATTCCTAAATGGTAAAAGACACTCCTAAGATCAGGAAGAAAACAAAGATGTTCACTCTCGCCCTTTCTATTGAGTATTATACTGGAGGTTCTTACTAGTACAAAAAAGCAAGGAAAACAAAATTAGAAGATGCTTTTCTACTTAAGAATCCTACTCTCATATCTCAACTTTTTTCTCTGTCTAGCACTATTTCCATTTCAATCGAAATTTCAATGTTGGCGTGGATGTGGAGAGATAGGAACACTCATGCACTGCTGGTGGGACTGCAAACTAGTGCAACCTCTGTGGAAAGCAATACGGAGATACCTTAAAGAGATAAAAGTAGAAGCACCATTCGATCGAGCAATCCCATTACTGGGCATCTACCCAAAAGAACAAATGATGCTCTATAAAAAAGACACCTGCACCGAATGTTTATAGCAGCACAATTCACAATTGCAAAGATGTGGAAACAACCCAAATGTCCATCAATACATGAGTGGATTAATAAAATGTGGTATAGGTATACCATGGAGTACTATTTGGCTTTAAGAAACAATGGTGATATAGCACCTCTTGTATTCTCCTGGATAGAGCTGGAACGCATTCTATTAAGTGAAGCATCCCAAGAATGGAAAAACAAGCACCACATGTACTCACCAGCAAATTAGTATTAACTGATCAACACATAAGTGCACATATAAGAATAACATCTATTGGATGTCGGGCAGGGAGGAGGGGCGAGGGGGGAGGAGGGGACGGGTATATGCATACACACAAAGAATGCAATGAGCACCATCCAAGGATGGACACACTTGAAACTCGGACTTGGGTGGGGGGGAGCAAGGGCAACATACATAACCTAAACATGTGTACCCCCATAATATGCTGAAATAAAAAAAGAAAAAAAAAGAAATTTCAATTCAATTTTAAACAGAAAAATTTTTCATTTTTCATCAACTCAAATTTATCAATGTAAAAAAATACAACAGTGCCTTACGTGGAAACAGGAAACTTTCTACTATACATCTACACATTTCCAAAAGTAAACTTATTACTGTATTTTCTATTTCTGTTTTTCAAAATGAAAAACAATGAGGTCAAAAGCCATGTGAATTAAAAACTGAATACAAACATGACAAAAGAGCTCAAACAACAAAAATTCTCCCTGAAGAAAGTTTAAATCATTTCTTATAAACAAAAAATTAAAATTATCTACTAAAAGCAAGTAAATGTTTTACTTAATATTTCCTTCTAAGATATTAAAAGTTACTTTCCTTAGCACTCCCCAAAAACAAAAACACATCATCCTCAAAAGTCATTTAGCTCATATTTTCCAAAATTACGTAATAAAGATGGGTTTTTTTAAAATCAGAACACAAATCTAAAAGGAAAAGAAAAAATACAATTATGCAAGACAATATGCAGCAAAAACTCACTACTCATTAATCCGAATACCTAATCTAGCAATATCAAGAAAACCTAGAAATTAAGAAAAAAAGAGTCTTCTGAGCAACAGAACCACATACATTTACTTAACTCCTAGAGAAGTTCTCTCAAAATCTAGTACTCTTAATTTAGATATAATTGCAGTAAGTTTGGCTATCAGGTTAAAAGCAGCAAATCAAAAGAAGAGAAAATCAAAGTGCTACCAGCAGTAGGTATACATTACAGTATGTAGGTATACTACATGCAATATCAAAAAGAGAAAATACAGTTGAAGGCCAAAAGAACCACACACACAAAAAGAATCTATTAAAAAATACAAATAGCATTTTCTCTAAACTTATTTAGATAAAGCTATACATCCTAACACTCTCCAACTGATCATGAGAATACCACTATATAATAGTAATTATGCAAAAAATATTTGCTGTGAAACATCAGGAAAAAAGCCAATTATGCTCATTGTATGTTTTAAAAAAAGAATTATGTAATACATTTTAAACTGTTAAAATATAATTGTAAAATGTAAATACATGTTTTTAAACTTTAAAAAGTTGTTTGAGGCCGGGCGTGGTGGCTCACGCCTGTAATCCTAGCAATCTGGGAGGCCGAGGCAAGTGGATCGTTCTGAGCTCAGGAGTTCAAGACCAGCCTGAGGAAGAGCGAGACCCCGTCTCTACCAAAAATAGAAAGAAATTGGCCAAACAACTAAAAATAGAAAAAAAAAATTAGCCGGGCATGGTGGCACGTGCCTGTAGTCCCAGCTACCTGGGAGGCTGAGGCAGGAGGATCGCTTGAGCCCAGGAGTTTGAGGTTGCTGTGAGCTAGGCTGTCGTCACAGCACTCGCCCCAGGCAAGAGAATGAGACTCTGTCTCAAAAAAAAAAAAAAAAGTTGTTTGGGTAGCTTAAAGAGCAGGCCTCAGGAATTTGGACAATTAACCTAGAAATTAAATTATATAAATCACATCACAGAATGACAGCACAGAAAGACGGCATTTTTGGAACACCATGATTCTGTGATTCCTTCTCTCCTATTCAGAGAGCTTACCTTCCACTTAGAAGCTTGAAATATCACTCTTCTTTGGAACACAGATTTTTATTAACACAAGCAACTCCCAGTTTATGCCTCAAATCCTAGTCTTTTTATTCTTGAATAATAATGAATAATTTAAAAAACAAAAGAATTGATTTTTATTTCAAGACTACTCACCAAAGAAAAATACACAGTATTTACTTAATCTTAACTAACTACAGTAAGAGAAGACATAAAGAGGTGGAGAAAGTGATCCGAAGGAAGATTATAAAATAAGGTTCAAAGCAGTTGACAAAAATCTTTAAAAAAGATATTAAAAAGCAGACACTTGATCAGATCAGACACAAAAATAACAATTCAATATAACAATACTAAAGAAAGCTTTCATTCAAATAGACTGTGGATATCCATATCTGTCGCACATAGCTTTATCAAGATTTTATCCTGGTCAGTGACTTAAGCAGATATGAGAAAGGTACAATAGTGAATCACTGCATCTGCTTTCTGAACATAAATTACCTACTTAAGATCAATAGATACCACAACAATAAAGATGCAAATTCCTACAGTGTCATTTTACACTATTCTCCCAGATTAGAAACATCTTTTTCCTTTTAAAATCTGATACAGTGTCAGTCTACAAAAAGCAAAAGTACTTATAAACCCATACAATATTCCTCTGACCAAATTCTCTATTTTGAAAAGTTTATGTAAGCAAGAAGTCCTTGAATGCACAAGAATGAATGAATGAATAGATGAGTGGAAGAATGAATAAGGCTTTAAAAGTAATCACCAAAATCCAAGAAAACCAAGGAGGGCAGAAATTAGATATCTACAAATTAAAATCACATTAAAAAGTCACATTGTCTCTGTTCCTCTTTCTTCATCTCTTCCTGACTCCTCACAAAGCCAAGTACTCTTAACTTAAAATGCCACTAAATATTCTATGTTCACAGGCATCACGAGCTTATAGAATACTTTAACTCTTCAGCACCCAAATTCATATTACTTTAGCTTACACTTTTTTAAAATAGGAATTCACGTAATCTGACAAACAAATTTTTTCTCTGTCAATATTACTCATCAACTCCCGAGTTTTACATGAATACTGAGAAGCAGGGCTTTTATAAATGGGTAAAAGTAAACATTAAAGCATTTGCCATTTGCAGTACTTGTCAAAGAAATACTTTTTTGTGTTCTTCCTGAAAGAGGAGTAAAAAGAGATTATTGCAGTAGCTAAATGCCATTTCCTAAGCTCTTAAGACTTTTCCCAACAAAGACAAACATGTCAGACTCACTTTGCCATTTCTACAAATAGAATGCTTGTTACAGTTACCATTGTTCGGATAAAGAACATTAGTCCCTTAAGGAAGTTGTGACTTCATGTCTCACAATAAATTAGCAGTGAACCTTTGTTAGTTGTTATTAAATAGTCTGTTAACAACTCCCATGAAATGAAAATTTCTCACAGACACCGTACATGTAAATACAGGTATGTCTGGTTTTAACTGAAGGCATGATCCTGGACGTTGTATATCTACCCAATCATATTTTAAATCTATCAGGAAAGTTTGCTATTAAAAGGCACTCCCTGAAAATATTATCTGAATAAAACTTGTGTTTTATAATTTTAGATGTTTGAAGCTTTTCTTTTTTAAGGGCAAATTTGTATTTTTCAGGCATTTCAGACATCTGAAAAGAAAAAAAAAAATCACGAGTCTACCACCAGGCAGGCTGTTAGGAAGGATGCCAAGTGCTATTTAGTTCTGACTGAGAAGCAGAGCAGGGACATGCAGTACATAGGAGGTCAGGTTGGGGAGAATGGTTAGAGAAGCTAAGATTAGGAGCTAGAAGTTGGATTAGATGACTTCTAAGGTCCTGTCCAGATCTGTGATCATATATTTTAAGGTACTTTTGAGCAATGATGATGGATATAAACTGATTGGTTTACATTTCTGTCTATCCCTTGTGAGTGAGATGTCAGGAACCAGAATCTAAAAGCAAAAGATTAAGTTTATCTTTCCTCTGATAAGAACACTAACCATAGGAAATACAATCAATCTACAACTGATTTTTTAAGAAACACACATAATTAATTCAATAGGAAAGAATGCGATATCATAAAAAGAACTTCAACCCCTATCTCACATCACATAAAAAATTAATTCTAGATGGATCACAGATATAAAAGTAAAAGCTAAAACTACAAAGCTCCTAGAAGAAAACATAAAATGTCTTGATCATAAGGGGGTAAATATTTCTTAGGAATCAAAAAGTTAAGACTTCATAAATACTTAACAGTTTTGCTCATCAAAAGATACCTGGAAGAAAATATACACAATACATTTATATGACGAAAGAATTATATCTAGAATATATAAAGAACTCCAGCAAATTAACAATAAAATGATACACTTCATAAAAGAAGATACGCAAATAGCCAATAAATACATGAAACAGAGCTCAAAAACATTAATCGCAGGGAAATAAAATATCACCACATATCCACAAGAATAGCTAAAATGAAAAAGACTGACAACACCAAATACAGTCAAGAATGTGAAACAAATAAAACTCTCATTCATTTCTGGTGGAAATAAAAAAAGACACAAACACTTTAAAGGATAGGCACTTTCTTATAAAGTTAAACAACACCTACCATATGACCCAACTGAAAACATGAGCCCACAAAAATATTTACAAAAATGCCATAGAAGTTTTATTCATAAGTCAAAAATTATTAACCCAAATGTTCACCAATGTTAGAATGGATAAACAATTTGTGGCATGTTTATGCAACGGAATACTACACGGTATTAAAAAGGAACAAACTACTGACACTTGCAACAACATAGATGAATCTCACTGACACTATATTAAGCAAAAGAAGCCAGATGATCCCATTGATATAAAGTAACAGAATCAGCAAAGCCAATCTATGGTGATAGAAATCAGATCAGAGGTTGCTTCTGAGAAGGTGGGGACTGACTGAGGAGTAAGAGGGATGTTTACAGGATGATGACATTGTTCTAAATCTTGCTAGTGGCTGTGGGTTATACACTGTGTCCATTCATCAATACTCACAAATGGAGTACACTCTAATGTTGTATACTTTACTCAATGTAAATTTTATTTCAAATAAAAAAGAACTCTTTTTTATTTCAATTTCAATAAAATAAGAATTACAAGCATTATAATTCAAGTAGGTTTGCTTTTCACAAAGTGGTATCATTTGGCAATTCTGAAATTACTTTCTGAGTATCCTAGGCTTCTAAAAACAAATAAGTATATTCTAAGTAGTTATAGATTTCTCGTTGGCAAAAAAAAAAAAAGATACAACTATAGAAAAGGGAATTACTTTTTAATTACAAAGGGAAAAAAAGAAACATTTCAGTGAGGCAACTTAGCAGACATCACCCTAGGTAAGTGATCGAAGTGATCGAAGCTACTTGGAACCAAGTGACATCATGTGTCACTTGACATGATACACTAAATACTACCATCACTTCTGTGATATCTGTGCTAAAAATGCATACCCAAATCTAGTCATGAAGAAATAACAGACCCCAATTGAGGACTTTCTATAAAACATCTGTGCTCCTCAAAGATATTAAGGTCATGAGCCATGAAGAAAGGCTGAGGAACTGTTCCAGATGAAAAAAACTAAAGGTGTACAACAAATTAATGTGTGATCCTAGACTGGATCCTGGACCAAGCGGAAAAAAATCTACAACAAACCCTGTAAGGATGCTATTACTTTTACCCTTTGTACAAGTAAGAAACCCCCTTTAAAAGGTTAAACAACTTGCCCAAAGTCATGCAGCTCTGCGGTTCCTAACCCGCGGGCTGCCTGTTAGGGACCAAGCTGCAGAGCTCCACGTCCCCCGTGCCCTCTCCCCACCCACCCCATTCGTGGAAAAATTGTCTTCCATGAAAATTAGGAACGAGGGGACCACACAGCAGGAGGTGAGCAGCGGGTGGGTCAGTGAAGCTTCATCTGTATTTACAGCAGCTCTCCATCGCTCACATCACCACCTGAGTCTGCCCCTCCCGCACCCCATCCCTCCATTCCTCCCACCCCCGTGGAAAAATTGTCTTCCATGAAACCAGTCCTTGGTGCCAAAAAGGTTGGGGACTGCTGATACAGCTAGTATAGGTAAGCCAGGATTAGAAGCCAGCTCTGTCTACCTCTAAAGTATATGCTTTGAGCATTATACTTCTTAGGCAGGTTGCTATTTCCATGGCTAGCCATATTAAAAAGCTATAGTCTTAATTAAGATTTTTCACATACACTAAATTCAGTTAAAATTAGGTATTCTGTCATATTCTTTAATAGAAATAATCAAATGCCGTATCAAAGTTGAATATTTCAAGTTATCATAGAAATAAAAAAGATATAGCAAATGTAACAGCTGTCATTCATTTATTCTACAGCAACTTACTTTAAAAGTTTTCTTGAAATATAAATGAAAGTAAACTCTAGGTAGATGTGATAAATGAAAAATACAATGAAATCTATTATAATCTGCAACAACAGAACCATAATAACAAATAAAAACTCACAATGTTAGCATAACTGCTGAATTCAAACTTCCATACTTACGAAAGGTACACATACCTTTTCCTAAATGTGTGTTTATGCTCATATATCTAGCTGTTCCTGTAAGGCTCTTGTGTTCTCTGTATGGTATGTGTTTCTTTGTCTCTGGATCAATATATTCCTTTGCCAAACCAAAATCTATAATATGAATAACTTGCTGGGTTTTATTTCCTGGTCGTCCTATTAAGAAGTTCTCAGGTTTTACATCCCTGTATATTAAGTTCTTTGAATGAACATATTCCATGCGAGAAATCTTGGTTTAAGAAAAAAAAGAAGAGACATTTTATTTTGGGCTTTGACTAGTCCAAGAAAGCATGATAGAGGGAAGACAGAACTTTCACAATAAAAGCAACATAAAAAGAAAAAAATGAGAAATTATTTTCAAACCTTTAAAAGTAACATGATATATATATATATATTATATATATCCAATTATGATTAAAAATTTTTGCCTTTATTATTATAGTCACTGAGAAATGAAAGTGTTTGAATTTTATGAATTCCTTTCATATCAGTAAGTCTGACTTAATCAACACTTTCAGAGGATGCTACCTCATAAAATCCAAAAGCTTTATTGATACAAAATCTTGAACTCAAAAGTATAACCAAGTATATGCAAACAGTTGCAATTTATTCTTCCTTATCAGTTCAATAATCAAGCAACTTTTATAACTATATTAAAGAAACCTAAGAGTCAAAACTGTTAAACAAAAACAACACCATTCAGTATTTCTTTCTTTTTCTCTTTTATAACTTGTTTCATTTTTTCTTAGGTATTAATACTTAAAAATAAGATCTTAAAATTAGAAAAGATTGGAATCCAACTCCAATAATAATATAATACATTATTGTTTCCCATATTCTCAAATAATGTTCATTGTACAAATTGTCACAAAATAGAACATGACAAATAAGAAAATAAAACTGCTTCATTTACTCATGATCATGGTTAACAATGCAATGTAAACATATAGTTACATAGGCCATTCTAGTTTGTTTATTTAACAAACTTCAGATCATATAATATATAATATTCTATTACATATACTTTTAATTAATGGTATATTATAAGCATTTTCCAGGCCATGAAATATTTTTTAGTATGTACTTTTTAATAGCTGCGTATTATTTTATGGCTATTAATAATTTATTCAACTAATCCTGTTATTTCTGCACATTTGGGTTGGTTCTTCTTTTATTATAAATGTCCTTGCACATACAGCATTAAATATATCTGAATACTTCCACAGGATAAATTTGTACATGTGGAATTAATGAGTCGATGGATAAAAACAATTTTAAGACTTCTACAGCACACACCTATTGACATTTATTTCAAAACTACCTTAAATCATCCTCTAAATTATTATTCTATGGGTTTTCTAAAGTTTAAGTAATTTATTAAGACTCCTTCATTTGTTTGTTGCTTCTTTTTCTAGGTCATAAAGTCTATTACCAAGACTAAGAATCCACGTTTCTGAGAGTTTTCTTTTGAATTATTCATCTTCTACATGAAAAAGGTACTATTTAATAGAAACAACTTAATTCTCAAATTGAGCATTCTTAAAGTAGTTAAGATATAAATTTTCATACAAATAAATACACCTGATTCAGTCATTTTAAGTTATATGCATCCTAGAAAGACAATATGAAAAGCAGAAACATTAATATTAGGTCAAATGTTCTGTAAGATAATGTCCCAAAACTTTAAACTTTTAATATGCATCATTCAAACAACTTGATACACCCTGTTTTACTTACCAGTTGTATAGCTATCATGAGAACTGTTTTAAGAGAAAACGTTCTGTCACATAAGTCAAACAAGTCTTCCAAACTGGGTCCCAGCAGTTCCAGCACCATAGCATTGTATTTACCACAAGGGCCAAAATAGTAAACTTGAGGTATACCATCTAGGGGAAAAGAAACAGTTATTTAATAATTTCATCATCTTAAATACTAAGGTTTTCTTCCTAGAAAATCAATAAACAATTTTTTTAATTTCATAGTTTCAAGAACGGCAGCAGTATTTTTACTTTTTGCAGATACACAATGAACTTTTCCTGACCAAACCTCCTTCCTCCCTATACCTTCTCCTTCATGTTCACATTGTAGCCTTGTTACATCTCTACTGCTGCTGCATTACCAAACTATATTATAAATAGTACTTTATTGTTTCTCTCCACCACCTCACTATGGACAAGACCTAGGCTTTTTAGTCTTATATTTCCATGTCCTCGAGAAATTCTTAGCACATAGGAAAGATTCCATTTTTATTGAACAAGGGAGTCACTGCTATCTTTAATAACTCTGTGATAGGCATACTACTAGATCACCCCTCAAGATTCCCATCCTCTGGTGTATACACCCTATATAATCCCCTCCCCTTGAATATGGGCAAGATCTCTAGGATTTTACCCATGCAACTAGGCTAAGTTATACAGCAGAGACGATATAATTAAGGGCCCTATCTGTTGACATAAAGTTAAGCACAAAGAAGGGGCTTTAAAGAACGTGTAGAAGTCAGAGAGACTGGAAACAGCAGAGCAGCTCTCCCATTGACCTTAACAGAGCAAACCACCATGTTGTGTAAAGAGTCGCATGGCAGGTAGAAAGCCTCTAGAAACTGAAGGCCTCAGTCCTATCGCCATGGGGAACTGAATTCTGGCAAGAACTTCTGAACTTGGAAGAGGGCTCTGAGCCTCACATAAGATTGCAGTCCAGCCTTACACTTGGTTTCAGCATGATGAGACCTTCGACAGAGGACCCAATTAAGCCATGCCTAGCTAAACTCCTGACCTGGGAAATTGTTAGATTATAAAGTCTCTCATTTTAAGCCACAAAGCTAGTAATAATCCATTATGCCACCCTTGTTAATGATCCTTGTAGCCAAGGATAATTGGCTACAAGGATTGGCTACGTAAGTTATTACAACTTATGTAATAACTCTCCGCATCATTTCTTTAAAAACCCTTCTCTTCCTTTACCTCTCTGAATACACTCAAGCATATTCCCATTGTAATGCTCATTCCCAAATAAATACCATTTTCTTTTAGAGAGTCTCCCTCTCTGTCTGTTATCTAGGTTTGACACTTAATACTGCATCTATCTAGTTTTGGTCACGAAGAAATGAATATCTTCCATGACAAATGTCTCAGTTTTACTTCCAAATGATTTTTTTCAGTAATTTTAAGAGGGGAAAAAAATCTAAAACATAGTAAAGACTTTTCCCATTCTTTTTAATGAAGAATTATTTAGAAACATAATATCATTTTTACTGTTTACCCTATCATTTTGAATATAAATTAGTACAGGAACAGAAAACACTGAACTAGAAACCGGGACAACTAGGTATTTACTCTAATATTATCTAATAGTCACCAGCTACGTGGCTAGTTTGCCATTCAACCTCTCAAGTGGGCCTCAGTTTGCGTAACTATATTAGCAGTTTGGACAAAACCATTGTTTCTCAATTGTGAATATAAGTGAGGCAGCAGAACATCTGAGGGCGGGCAGGTGAGATAGTATAATCATGGCATGGGCAGGGGAATGAGTACAAGTTCAAACCTCATATTTGGTCTCCTCTCTAGAAACAAAGATTCTGATACACCCCCGTGTGTATATTTCAACACTCTCTGCAAATACACAAACATACGCATACACACATTCATCACACATGCTTGTCCCCATTTCTCCTTGCCACTGGAAATCATTATCTTGGTGTGAGCCACTTCTGCCATAGCCACTGTTACCATGTATGTGTCATATCTACCCCTCATATGTGTAAAAGCAGAGAAAAGGTTCAGAATGAGAGGCTTATTAAGTTTATTCCTACTTCAAAATCCTGCTTCTACTATGCTATACTCATTAAGAGCCTGGAGCTACAATTAAGACTTACCAATAGCTCTCAGCTACTAAGCTTTCAAAATTCTTTCTACAATGCTTTTTTCCCCTCTAAGCCACTGAAAGTTGTTAATTTATATGTTCGCAATTTAACAACCTCCAATAACTCATTTCCACTATTAAGTTTGTTATTTCTGATATGTAGGGTGCAAGGAAATCAGATCATCAAGGCGTATTAGAACTATAAACAGAATGTAAAAATAAATAGGTTTTGAAGATCTTCAATGAAAGGACTGTCGAAAGGATTCTCTACTTCCATCTGAGACACCATTTATATTCCCAACACTTAAAGTTGGGAATAAAGTTGTTGGGAAATGATCTCTAAGCAAGAAAAACAATATGTTTTGGTTTATTAAATGACTGTGTTTTTTTTTTCAAATATTCCAAAAGTTTCTAAAAATAGAAAACCATTTAAGGAGTTTTGCTGTCTTAATTAATTCAACAAATCAACAATAACTTATCGAGCATAGACTATACCCTTATGGGACTGGGTTGGGCATTATGGATACAAAAGTGAACAAGACACCATGACTAAGAATGCTTTAACCCAGGAATGCAAGGTTGGGTTAACATGCAAAAATCCACCAAGGTAACTCACCATAATAACAGAATAAATGTGGAAAACCACAAGATCATCTTAACAGATGTAAAGAAAGCATTTGAAATAACTCCGAACAAATCTGAAATAGAGGTTCCTAAATCTGACAAAGAACATCTATGAAAAGCTACTAGCTAACATCATACTTAATGGCAAAAGACTGAATGCTTTCCATTTATGACTGGAAGTAAAACAAGGATGTCTACTTTTACCTCTTCTATTCAACAGGGGAATGAAGCAAGAAAAAGAAATAAAAAGCATTCTCAAGAATGAATGAAGAGACCCTATTACTTCAAGAAAAACTCACAATTATTTACTAATAATAAAATTCACCCTTTCAAGCAATAATTTCAATTTTGTAAAATTTGTATCCGCCATGATGACCTTAATAACTTCCCAATACTTAAAAACTTGTTCTGATGAAATTGTGGTGATATTAACTATTATGATTTAATTTGGGATAATGAGATGTATCAATATTTGAAATACATGCATAACCCAGCGAAACAATATGCTCCAAAAGACCAACACTGGTAGTTAGAAAATCACACGTGGGTAAATGATCCATTCAAAGTACAATGGATTTTAATGTAAGCGAGTAGGAAAAGTTTTTTGATATGACTTCTAACTCTACATTGCAATTGACATGTAAGAAACTACAACTTATCAAGTTTTGGTGTGGTATCAAAAAGATATTCATAATTTACAAGATAATTAGTCAAAATTGACAAAGTTATGGATTAAACCACTGACGAGATTATAAAGCGGTACCTTTTTAAAGGAAAATTACCCTATCCTTTCGAAGTAAGCAACAGTATGCATACAATGATGTTTAAGCTCCATTGTTTGTTACAGTAAAAAAACGAACTGGCAAGTATCTAAATATCATTAAGCCTGGACTAATGAAACAAATTATGTCATACTCATTCTATGGAATACAATACGCCCTTTAACTACTTTTGGAGATAATTGCGAATAACAAACCTTTCCCATTTGCTTCTAATAATACTGCTGATTAAATTTTTTATTGTTTACAACCATGCATTACTTTTTTTTTTTTTGAACCAGGGTCTTGCTCTGTTGCCCAGGCTAGAGTATATGGCATCATCACAGCTCACAGCAACCTCAAACTCTTGGGCTCAAGTGATCATTCTGGCTCAGCCTCCCAAGTAACTGGGACTGCATGTGTACTATCACATTTGGCTTATTTTTCTTATTTTTCATAGAGAAGGGGTCTTGCTATGTTGCTCACGCTGGTCTCAAACTCCTAGCTTCAAATGCTCCTCTGGTTTCAGCCTCCCAAAGTGCTAGGATTAATAGGCATTGAGTCACAGAGCCTGGCATACTTTTAAAATAAAAATATTTTTAATGAGTCATTAAATTTACATATGACTAGAAAAGATACTAGAAGAAAAAGCCAGAAAGCTACCAGAGACTATTGGAAGCACAGGTGATTTCTACTTTCACTTTTGTAGTTTTTGGACTTTTCCCAATTTTTATGAAGAATATATTGCTATTTTTGCAATCAGGAGAAAAATGCACATTTTAAAAATTCTTCTGAGATCACAAAGAAAAACTCAAGTTGGAAAACTATTTAGACCCAACTGCAATTTTATTTCCCAAGAAAAGTCTGGACAGTTTTTTATCACTGAGCAAACAAATTAAATTGTTAAGAGTTAGGAAAAGTTGCAACTAACAAACAGAGGATGGGACAGGGTGTACCCTAAACAAAGAACAAAACAAAATAAAACCACCACACCAACATAAATATGGCAGACAAGACCACCAGGTAGAGATTTTTTGCAAGTGAGAGAGGTAAGGGAAAAACGGGCAAGAGAAGAGAGGCTCAGAAAGAAGGCTTAGAAGGAAGAATAATGGAGGAGTTAAGATACTAGCTATGTCTATTGATCAAAATATTTGGCTACTGAAATGAGTAAGTACAATTCAACTCATGGACAAAAAGCAAACTTTTGCATGTATTTGTTCTTACATTTGGTGAATTTTCAACTATAAACTCATATTCCACCCATTTCCAATGTGTCTAACACTATTTTTATTTGAGACTACTATATAAAGCCATCCATTGTGAATTCGTGAGTGTTAGTTCTGATAATGTCCAATATCCCTAATTTTCAAGGATGCTCATTAGCATCCCTAATTTTCAAGAAGTCTATTGTTTTCCAAGAAAAGCTCAAGAATGAGTAAGAATACAAAATTCACAAATTTGAAAACACAGTCTTACCCCTACTTACCCAAAATTCACTTTACTAAATACTTTTTATATTTCAGTATTCCATTTAAGTAACAAAACAACATTAATTAATTAAAGTCACAAAATAATAACACATAGGAGGTTTAACACTATTAAAGCCTGCTTGGTACTTCCTGCCAGGTCTTCAAATACTTCAGTTCCTTATAGGTGGGCATTAGTTAAGCAGATCAGTAAAAGAAATATTATCATGATCCATTTCACAGTAATAATTTCACTATCCATTTTCAGGTCCAGAATAGTTCATGTAAAATGTTAAACAGGAAGAATTAGAACCAAAGTATCAACATATTTATTAGGAAATTTAAACCCCACACCTCTGGTTAAGAAAACCTAAAATGTGATTAGAAATACTAAGTACAGAATTATGATACAGGCTATATTCATTTTTAGGGAAATTTTGCATTAAGGCATTCTTAACTTTAGCACAAATGCTTATAGTCCTAGGCCAACAGTCCTCAACATGCAGTGTGAAGACACTTGGGGACAGAGGTGGTCCATGAGACCCTTTCAAGGGATCAGTGATATTAAAATTATTTTACAGTAACATGAATACATTATTTATCCTTTTTAACTCTCAATCTCTAACAAATGAACAGTACATAGGACATGTGATATCACAATATATTGAATCAGAAGAAGATAGGAGAATCTAGCTGTTTTCTATTAAGTCAGACATTAAAGAGAGTTACAAAATATGTAAAACAATGCTACTTTTCTCACTTTCTTTGTTTTGAAAAATACATAAACAAAATTGTTTTGATATTAAAATGTTTGAATTATATTATTTTTAAATGAATTAATATAGCATCATTTTTATATTTCTCTTTTAATTTCTAATATAGCAAATATCAATAGCTATAACCCACAGCAACAAAAGGTCTCTGAGATCCTCAAAAAGTTTAAGAGTATAAAAGGATCCTAAGACCCAAAAGTTTGAGAATTCTGTCCTAGCTGAATAGTAAGCTCTGACATGAACAAAACAGGTGCAGTGAACTATGGACTTGGTAACAGTCCTTCTATTAACAGACCATAACATCTGCCATTTAGTAGTAAAATTCTACTAGTTAGCCTCAAATAAAAGGAGTTAAATGAAAGGAATCAAGTCACCCTACTAAAGAAAGAAGCAGAAGTACAAAGAACATTAAAGTACAAAGACCATTAAAAAATAACATCACCTACAAACAAGTAAAAGTTTAAATGTTACAAAAACAGAAAGAATTTATTATCCTCTTCGAGCATAAATAATTAAGGAAAAATGAACTATATCATTCTTACCCCCATCCCCCAAGGTTCAGGCTTACAAACCTTTTCTTCTTATAATGTGCTACATTACACTTAAACCAAAATGAATATGAAATTATCATTTCATTTTTCATGGATTTATATTGTCTTATTATATGGGGAATTACAAAAATGACACAGTATTTAAGAAAATTAAATCGCTTAGCACCATTTGGTCATACTCTATTCAAAAGTATGGTTTGGTTTTTGTTTAAGATTCTTATTTGATTAATTAATCACTGAAAATACTACAATTACCACATAACACATAACTGTCCTAACACCTGCACCATATAAACCAAACTGAAACCACTAGCAATTGATGATGCATAGCTTTCCTTAAATATACACATTCTCCATAACTTAAGCATTAAGTACCTTCACACTGTTGAAAAACCATCACCATCATCCATCTCCAGAACTTTTTCATCATCCTATACTGAAAATCTTACTCATTGAAAAATAATTCTCCATTTCTCCCCTCCCCTCAAGCCCCTGGGAAACACCATTCTACTTTCTGCCTCTAGGTATCTGATTACTCTAGGTACCTCATATAAGTGGAATCGCACAATATTTGTCCTTTTGTGATTGCCTCATTTTACTTAGCATAATGTCATCAAAGTACATCCATATTATACCATATGTCAAAATTCCCTTCCTTTCTAAGGCTGAATAATATTCCATTGTACGTATATCCCACATTTTGTTTATCCATTTTTTTGTCAAAGGACACTTGGGTTTTTTCCACCTTTTGGCTATTGTGAATAATACTGCTATGAACATGGTGTGCAATTATCTGTTCAAGTTCCTGCTTTTAATTCTTTTATGTATATCTAGAAGTAGAATTGCTAGATCAAATGGTAGTTCTATGTTTAATTTTTGGAGGAACCACCATATAGTTTTCCACAGTGACTATACCATTTTACATTTCCAGCAGCAATATACAAGCGTTCCAATTTCTCCACATCCACAATAACACTTGTTGTTTTCTGTTTTTTTATTTTGTTTTGTTAACAGCCATATGATGGGTGTGAAGTATGTCACTGTGGTTTTGAGTTCCAGTTCCCTAATAACAAGTCATGTTGAGCATCTTTTCATGTTTTTATTGGCCATTTGTATATCTTTAGAGAAATGTCTATTCAAGTCCTTTGCCCATTTTTGAATTGGATTGTTTCTATTTTTGCTGTTGAGTTTCAGGAGTTTTTTATATATTCTGGATATTAATTAAATATATCTTACTTTTTATAAGAATACTAACAAAAAAATTGCTGTCTAAATGAAATTTAACATACCATAGGAAAGTTATAGGTTAAATTATTTCAAATGGCCCATTTATTATTAAGAGCAGCCTGAAAATATAATCTTTTCAGGTATGAATTCCAAAATCAAATTGTTTTAAAGTCATCAATCTTCCCAGAACAATTAAGCACTCTTGTTTTTCTACAAAGCTCAATGGGGTAGTCAAAAGGTATTTTTTAAATTCATGATTGATTTAAAAAACACATATACACACATACACACACAAAGTACCCCAAATTCATGATTCATACAAAATACTCAAAAATATCCACACCTGTCAGAGTTTCAGAGCCACCATGATGCACACCAATTCATAGGCAAACACATGCAAACCATTCATATTCCAATCTATGTTAATGATACCCTTGCAGCACAGGGGAGAGACCTTAAATACACAGACTACCCTGTAAACGGTGGTACCTGCAGTTGTGCAATACGGCAGTCCTAGGACAATCAAGTGCTAAAAAATGTATATTTCTTTTTTATTCTTACTATATTTGACATAATTTTTAAAAGTTAAAATAGGCAAAGGTTAAATTAATAAAAGCACACTTTTGTTATTCAACTCAACGACTTGTTAAACTCCAAATTTACTTATTCATTCCTATCCAATTAAACTATTCAATCCTATTTTTCTAAATGACAATTTTACTACTGTAGTAGAGATAGATCTGTTGTTTTTAATCTCTCCAGCATCCAATCCCCCTTACAGAATACCTAAATTCCTGAATAGGCAAATACCACTCCCTATTCTCAGTCTCAGAAGTTCAGGTAGTTGCTGAGATGAGCACATGATCTAACTCTGGGCAATCAAATTCATAGTGATTAAATCAAGATAAAGCATGGGACCCAACATAAGACAGTAAGATTCAGTCCTAGAATGTTTGCTGGAATTTTTAAGAAAGAGATGTTTTCATAATTGCTAAGCCTACATTATTGGTGGCCACCTCCACCATCTCTTAAGAAGGGCCAACCAGAAAGTAAAGTTTAGGCATACAAAAAAGGTAGACCATAGAGACTCAAGATGTTGATAACAGTATTTGAAGCCCTGGATACAGCAATGTCTTTTACATCAGGGCACTTCCTTGAATTTCCAGTATGTGAGTCAGTAAATTCCTTTTTTCCCACTTAACTTCTTACTTGCTAGTGCTAACTAGCATGTGTGGTTTCACCTACAATTAGCTTTATCCCCATAGCCTTTAAATCTCAGTTGCCAGTGATAATTTTGGTAACTCCCTGAGGCGTGTCCATATCAGACATAAATATGCATTATAAAAAGTCTATAATGATAAACACATTCATACAAAATTTCAAAATTATTGTTCCTGCAGTGATTACTCATTTGCAACGTATGATCTTTAAAAAAAGAATGCAAAATCAGTATCAGTATTAAGAAATAGACAGCTCTACAAATTAGAATGTAAACATGCCTACAGAAAGATGTATGAAGCTATTCCATTTTATTAAATCTGGAGAAACAAAATACCCCTACCTATATAAGAAACTGTACAAGTAAAATCATTACAATTAGTAGAATAGGAGTATACAGAAAAGTAGAGCTGTGAGAAGCTTTAACATAAAGGAAATGCAACATACGATAGAAAATTTTCCCATTCATTTTCTCTAATGGCACAAAGTATCTATTTTTCCTTAAATTTAGGGTTTATGTAAAAATATACCCATATTAGCTACCTAGGGCTACTGTAACAAATTAGTACCAATTTGGTGGCTTAAAACAACACAAATTTATTTATTCACAGTTCTGGAGCCTAGGGTATCTAAAATCAGTTTAACTAAGCCAAATCAAGGTATTGGCAGCGCCACTCTCCCTTTAGAGGCTATAGAGAACCTCTTCCAGGTTCTTATAGCCGCAAGAATTCCTTGGCTTATGGCTGTATCACTCCAATCTCTGCTCCGTGGTCAAACTGCCCATTCCTTTTCTGTGTCTGTAAAATGTCCCTCTGCCTCTCTCTTACAAAGATACTTGCGATTCCATTTGGGGCCCACCCAGATAATCCAGAATAATCTCTCCATCTCAAAATCCTTAACTTAATCATACCCGCAAAGTCTTTGCCGTATAGTAACATTTACAGGTTCTAGGGAGTATGCTGTAGATATCTTTTGGGGGTTATTTTTCAGCCTATCATAATAGCATAATTCCCTTCAACAGATATAATATTGTCAAAAAGGCTAAGAAGATGGAAGCTATGTGCGTTTTATATTCTTAAATATTTTTCACAATGTTCTCTACTCATATTTATACCAACATAAAAAGCTACAAATCTGTCATATTTAAAATAAAAAGGGATCATTAAGACTACGGTAAGAAAGTGTCTAGTAAACACAGCCTTATGAAGTAACTTTTCTTAACCAAATTTAAAATACCATTCCTTGAAACTAAAGAGTTATTTTCATTACAATCCATTTTATTCCAAATTTTAAAATTATATATAAAACTTTACCTCCAGATCCTAACTGCTTGTAGAATCTGTATTCCAAATGTAGCTGTGGTGCTCTGGATTTCATGGGTTCCTAATTTAAAAAAAAAAAAAAAAAAAAGGACAACATTTAAGTATTAAAAGATCACTAGGAAAAAAAAAGAAGATCACCTGGCCCCAATTGCAAATGTTATAAATTCTGGTGTCAACGCTTATATTATGTAATAGTCTACTAGTCATCTTTTTGTAAGATTAGATCCACATAAAAATCAACTTTTTGTTCAATGTAAAATAAATGGAAACCATAAATGTACATAAGGTTAAATAGCTATAAGATCATGTGACAGGAAAATCTCTGATGCTTAACTCTTTAACCCTGAAGAAAACTATGTATGCTCTGAACATTCATGACTAGGGAAATGGTGGCCTTTCTACTCTTCCCTTGTTCTCAGAATTCACCTCTGAACTATACATTTCTCACGTAAAGGCTGTAAGTGAAACTGAAATCACAGAAAAGTAAGAAAGAACAAAGATGGTGATATGAAAATTTTGATAATAACAACAATGTCCTTCTAAGTATTTTCAACTGAGGTATAACTTACACACAATAAAACACACAGTTCTTAAGTGTCAGTTAGATCCATGAGCTTTGTTAACTCCAGGACCCCTACAACCACTACACCAAACAATCTATTGATTATTTCATTTCCATTATCCCTCCTTCAGAGGTAATCCCTTTGTGACTTTTACTGCCTTTGGATTACTTTTGTCTGTTTTTGGAGTTCATCTTTATACAGTATATGTTTTATTCGTGTATATGGTTTTTATCAGTCAACATAAATGTTTTTGAGATTCATACGTATGCACACACATACATGCACACACAAAGACAACATACACAGAAGCAACATAGACTTTAGATACTAGAAATAATATTAAATGTGAAAATATCTATAGGAAACAGGAAAACTATAACAGTGTAACATAGGAAATTTAAACAAGAATCACAAGGTAACAGAAAATTTCAAAAGGAACCAAAACACTTGAAAAATAAATACAATTACTAAATTAAAAACTCAGTTTGCCAGCAGAAACACAACAGAAGAGAGAATTTAGGAACTGGAAGGCAGACAGAAAAACCATACAGAGAGCCAGATGCAGTGGCTCACACCTATAATCCCAGCTACTTAGGTAGCTGAGACACAAGGATTCCTTGACCCCCAGGAGTTGGAGGCTGCGTGAGCTATGATCATGCCACTATACTCCAGCCTGGGTGACATTGAGAGACCCCATCTCTTAAAAAATAAATGAATCAATTAATTCAATTTTAAAAAAGAAAAACTACACAGAATGCATTATGAAGGAAGAAAAAATAGAAAACACAGAAGATTAGAGACCTGGATGATACAGTAAGAAGGTTTAATATGCACTAATAATAGTCTTGGGAGGAAAGGAAAGAGAAAAGTGAGCAGAGGCAATAACTGAAGAAATAATTGCTACAAATACTCAAGAACTGATGAGGGTATCAAACCACCAATTCAAAAGGCATGTGAATCCCAAACAGGATAACTAAAAAGAAATTTATACCGAGATATATTGTAATGAATCTACGACCAACAACAAAGACTTCAGATAAGCAATATTAAAATCCCACCGGAAAACTTATAGTCACTAAGATTATTATAAGAGAAAACAATGAGATTATTCATGAGAAACAGGATAGTACAGATACTGTACTGTACTTAAGAGCACAGATACTGAAACTAAAGTGTACAGGGTTTGAATCTTAAATACACTACTTACTAGCTCTGTGACTTTGAGCAAGTTACTTAACCTTTCTGTACTTTTCAGTACCCTTATCTGTACAATAAGGTTAAAATTTTACCTTTCTCATAATATATACAAAGTACTTAACAGTGCCTTCCACAACACAGTGCTATATAACCTATAATTCTTCAATTAACTATCTAAAAGTGCATAACCTTAAGATGCAACAAAAAAATGTCCACTTAAGTAATCACAAGTAAAATTAAACATATACCTTGTTTAATCACTAATATCCTATAGGTAAAAATAGAGACTCAGATCTGACTTAGTTGAGTTGTTTCAACTTGATTCTAGTACTTTACTAGAAGTAAAATTTTATTATAACACCATATAACAAAAGTTGCCTTATAACAGGATGACATTTTCATTATTTATGTACAACTGCTTATTATGTAAGTGCAAACAACAAGATATGAGGGTTGTGGCAGAGGCCAAATTAATCAATTATCCTGAAACAAACTATCAATCTGAACTAGGATAATATTAGAAAAATGTAAAAATCTTTATAAGGGCTAACAAAGCTGAAAGTAGTCACTGAAATCTGCATCTCTGAACACCACACTATCAAATAACACCTTTATTCGTACCAAAGTATAAAAACCAGATAGCACTGAAAGTACACAGACATAAGGTTTTCAAGTGATTACTGTTATGCCAGGTTTTGAACAAAATCATGTTATCTGTTGCAAACAGATACAATAGATACAAACAAACAAAAAATATAAAGAAATAACAAACTAAGTAACAAACTATGGTTCAACAATCTGTGAAAATTTTTGTCCTTCCAATACAATTTTGGATGAATTTGATGAGAACATGACTATATACCGCACTTCAACATCAAAATACTAGAGATATAGAGCCAAAAATTTTCCCAGTTCCCCCAAAGAACACTAAATAACCATTATTATTATATGTAGTACCAATCACTGTGCTTTAAAAAAGGGTAAGAGCAAAGGAAGAATGTCCAAGGAAGGAGAAAAATAAGTAAGGGGATAGTGATATGGCACAAAAATAAACTTTAAAAAGTGATATATGTGTGTATACATAAGGCTGAAAGACAACATAATAAATGTTTACTAAGGTATCAATGGTATGGACAAGGTAAACAAGTTCCAAATTTGAAAATAAGAGGACCTAAGAGTCACTACTTTAATGACTGAAAACAGACAAGGAAAGGTGAGCCTAGAGCAGTGGCTCCTACTTTCACATGATGGTTTATCTGCCTTTACATATAAGGAAAATATCACTCATGTGCAGAACATGCTCCCGTGACTAGAGCTGCTCACTACAAGCTGCTGTATCAATACCACAGAAAACAGGCATTGCCATACTTCTAATTTTTGCATGCCACTCCCACCCCCAATGCCATACAATGTCTAGGTTCAAGACCACTGGCCTAGTGCATGGGAAAAGGGAGAATTTCAAAGAAATGAAAGTCTGCAATGCCCCAACACTGTCCAATTCCTGCATTTTGGGCCTCCCTTTTAAGATTCGTATTCACTAACTCCCCTTGCCCCAATTTCATGCTCATCAGGGATCCTGTAATTTTAACTTGGCTTTCTACGTAGATCAGCCTATAGGAAGAAATTTGGGCATTCTGGATCTATAATAGTTAAACACCTCACTATAAATTAGAAATTAACTCTTTGCTGAATATTTAGATTTCTAAGAGCTTGACTATGTGAACTGATTACTGTGAATCCACCTCCAAGAAACAATGACAATCTTTGTGAGATGACCTAACCAAATTTTGTGTCATAAAGCCAAAAACCAGCCTCTAATACCAAGATGAACTCATCTAGGTAAATGCCAGTCGGAAGCCACATGTCAGCCAGTCTCTCCTGATGGCACCACAGCCCTACTGTGCATCTTTGTTTCCCAGTGAAAATAAACGTCACACATTGCAGTGAAACTTAGTCTACACTCACAAAGATACTTAAAATTAAGAAGTAGAGATTTTCTATTTCATCCCAAAAGTTTTTCTACAGCCTCCCACTTGCCTCTTCCCCCAATACTCTCTTTCGTATATTTATTTCACATTACCCTAACAACAGAGGTTATACTGGTAGAGAAAAGCTTGACAGAGGCAGGCAAACAGGGAAAACCAAACCATGCCAAGCCTCAGGAAAACCTGGCTGGCAAACCAAACAGAAAAGTTGTGTCAGATGAAAGTATGTCTTTTAAAACTAATTCCTAGATCACAATTCTTCCAATTCCTAGATCCGAATTCTGCCTTATGGCTGTCATACTAGGCACATTTAAGAGTTTGGAATAATCTCACAGGAGTTTGCTTTCCCTCTATCCCTACCACAGCAAACATTTCTGAAACCCTGACAGTCAAGCAATAGGCCAGCTTACCATATATACCAATAAAAAAAGAAATTTCAGAAGCTACCTGGAAATATATTTTCAAAGAACATAATCCTGAATACTAAAATACTTCTGTCAAAATGTGTGAATCAGAAGAATAAATCTTGCTCTCTAATTTTCATCTAATTAAAACTCCTTCCCTAAATTAAAAATAGTGCCAAAATTCAAAAACTTAATTCTACAATGCTGCTAAATAAAAGGGATTGAGGTTTTGTGGCACGGAAAATCATAAATGTTCTACACATTATCATATACTTGAAGGGCGTAACGATGTTAGGAGCATAATAACAAAAGATCAGTTATGCGTATAACTTTTCAAATAAACATCCAAGTTATAAATGACGTGAAAACAAAATAT
>NW_012155062.1:1925909-1941549 GCF_000956105.1 Propithecus coquereli | reverse complement strand
ACTGTGAGAATAACTGGCCCTGGTCACACTGGCTACTGAACACAGAAGAAGCAATCGTCAACTTTGATCCATGTGATTTTCCAACATAGCAACCCTAACCTCCTTCCACACAGCAGCTGACGAATGAATGGCAGTAAAATTTCCAGGTAAAATTTCGGCCTCAAATGGGTTGTCACCTTTGTACAGCAGTTTATTCTCATACATATTATAATTCTCTTCTAAATTTCATCCTTATTGTATAAAAATGAGTGAAAACAAAGAGGAAAAAACAGTCACAATAATGCTAAGTAGCATAGGTCTCATAATCTCAATATAGTTGGAACAAGGATGGAACTTCAATAGAAGTACCAAAAGTGGTGAATGCTAAGCTCTATTCAGATAGTCACTGAATCTATATAAATATAAAAAAGAGAATATTTCATATTTTTTTCAACTAGTTCACCATTTAGTTGTGCCTTCATATACATTTTCAAGAATGCATTATGTATGAAAAGTTAGGTTTCCTCTAGTAAGCTTGCAGTGAATAATTTAATAATAAGATGAAGAACTTAATCTTGAAGAACTGTCTAAATTAACAAAGAAACAAATCTGGTTTTGAGTACAAAGATTAAATTTGTATTTCCTCAAGACATAATCATCTTTCCATATATTATAACTATATTATATATGATGTTTATTCATAAGTACACAGGAAAAAAAATTCACAGGACAACTTAGGTTAAGTATAGATCCCATAGAACCGAAATATACCAATCCTTCTAAAAGTACTGTTTTGTTGGCTTTTATATGTCAATGTCTACCTTTCAGGTCAGAGTAAAAGACATTAAAGTATCATCTTTATTTGAACATTAGAGATTTTGCTAAAACTTGGGGTCACAGTTATAAACATAAACAAAGATTAAGTAATAATATAAATGCATTTTTGTCACCTAGCATGGCCATAGTCTCACACATTGACTTTTAATCAATATTTGTACACACATAAACAAATTATGCAAAGTATATGTTTGTGTGTATGGTATGAGTGAAAAAGAAGAAATGTGCACTTAGCAGAACCCCATTAAAAGAAGGCTCCAAGTAGACTGGTGCCAGTTAAGTGACGTTTTAAGCCAATTTCAAAAGACATTTCCAATAAAGCTCTGTGCCATATTAAACTTGGAGAGATAGTTTTACCAATTTTGTAGTACTGGAGTGGTAATTTATTACAGAAAACTATGTTCTTCAGAAACTATTTTTATGTTTACAGCAGGAACCAACTAGTACCAACATCCATTCTCCCCATGATAACAAGAGAATGCCCAAGTTCAAAAATGGCTGCCCAGCTAGAGACTACATTTCCCAGCCTCTATTTTAGCTTCGTGTGACCATGTGAAGAAGTCCTGGATATAAACAGACATGAAATATGTTACTCCCAATTCCAGAAACAAATGTGTGCCCTCCTGGCTCTTTTTCTTCTTGCTGGCTGGCTGGGAGAAAAAAATGAAAGCAATCACCTTGCACACAGAAACGAAAGTCGCATATTAAGGATGCCGAGGTACCCTCATAGCCTTGGATGCTCTCCCTCTGGTCTGTTATGTGAAGTGAAAATAATCTATTTGCTTAAAACCACTATATTTGGGAATGTTTTTGTTATAGCATTATAGTCAACTCCTTAGTTATTACATTTTGCAGGTAAGTTTTATATTATAATATGCTTCTGTTAGAAGTAGAAAATCAATAAACAAAAAAATGGAGAACCCATCCAAATCTACATATTTATTTGATATGTATTAAAAGGCCTGCAGAATTTTTAACAAAATAATTCTCAAACATAAACAATAAAATAAGGAGAGTTATGAGCTATGTGGGAATAGGAAGAGAAGAAACAAAAATAAGCAATGTATCAAGCTCCTGCAGTATACCTAATTTATGTCAAAAGTTACAATATCTTATTTCAGATAGTTATTCATAAAAAAATATAAAACATCCTTGCACTATGTTCTTTAATGTGATGGTCAGTCAGGTGTGGCCACAAGAGTACACAGGAAAGGCTCAAGAAAACGAAGTTTATTATACTCACAAGTCCTAGAGAGAGGGTCACACTGAATGCCGCACAGGGTCACAGGGGAAGCACCAAGTTTTGATTAGGTTGCAGAAGACAGGAGCAAGGGGAGAACTTAAACCAAAGCTTTTATTGGAGTTTCCAGGCTAAAGGAAGGCAGCGTAAACAGTTTAGGATTCCTAGTTTGAATCATTCCAGTGACCCTCCCCGCTGGGCTATAAGGGGTGGTTTCTATAATAGTTGCCTTGTACTTGGCTCTGGGAAGATTAAGGCAGAGGAATATAGCCTCCTGAGTGCCTGGCAAGACAGTAAAGGTATGGCTATGGATTGGTTAGTCTGCATATCAAAAGCATGCTGAGTCTCTTGCTAATTCAGAATTGGCTAACCCCAGGAGGGGCAATCTCTCCCCAGCCAGAAAGGTTTCTGAAGAGGTCCAAATGTCAAAATACACAGAAAAATGGAAAAATATATACAATACAACCTTATATTTTAGCTAGCTATGTTTGGTCTCATTCAGTGCATGTCAAAAACATTCCTAGGAGTTTGACTGTCTAAACTAGAAATATAATACATATACCAATGCAGAATGCAAACCTTACTACCAATACATAAAGATAAAATAAAACCACAAATACGGATGGTCCCCAACTTACAACGGTTTGACTTAAGATTTTTTGACTTTATGATGATGCAAAAGCAATATGCGTTCAATAGAAATCAAACTTTGAATTTCGATCTTTTCCTGGACTAGCCACAGCTCCCAGTCAGCCAAGCAATCCTGAGGGTAAACTACCAATACTATACAGTGTCCTGTATTGCCAGTGTTTTTTGGATATTGTGTTTTGTGTCTTGACATCCCATCATGTCTACAAAATGCCCATTTTCAACTTAAAATATTTTCAACTTACAATGGGTTTATCAGGATGTGACCCCATCATAAGTTGAGGAGCATCTGCACATCAATTCATCATTTTAAAATAAAAAAAGAATCCAGACAAAAATGATAAACCCATTTATTTAAATTAAATTTAAAATTATCATTTTAAATGTTTACCAATTTTTTAAAAATCTCATGGCCAATTTTTTTTTTAACTAATTACCTTTAAGACTTGTTTCAACAGTGGGTAGGACTGTTTCTCCTTGGGTAATGTGAACGCGGGGGGCTATTTTGAGTCGTGTGTAAGGTTGCAACTCATATTTAGTACCCAAGAGGTCTGAAGTTTTAAATGCCCTGTAATATGTGGGACAGTCTTACAAAAATAGAGAACCGTGCATCCCTAAATACCAACAGCACCTTTGCCGAAAGTCATTTACCTATAATATGTATACCTTATAGTCTTTCTCACTCGATACTATCCACAAAAAGTAACCTCCGTACTAGTAAGCAAATGTTGAAGATATGTCTGTTAATGAGGTTTTAAAGAAAGTACTTTAAAAATCCAAACCAGCTTTTAACATTAGCATTCGATTATCCAGGTATAGGAAGAATAATGCTCACAATAACTTTTTCTGAACAGAGAAACTATCTGGGCCCTTTGAAAGAAACAGTAAAATGCCCCTTTAGTAGTCTATGAAAATGGAGGAATAAGATAATTAAATCAGCCCTGCAAGTACATATTATAGTATAATAAGTATACATAAAACATAGATTATAGATAATATATTTAAATAAATTTATGTAAATATACACACATGTATGTATATACCAAACACCCATAAATAAATAGATAAACAGACAGATATTAATAGATAGATGTACTAAGAAGTCATCTTATTCCTACTCTTGCTTATTCACAGACTGCAAAAAAAGGGGAGGGGTTATTTTACTGCTTTTTCAGTATATAGCATATATAATTTCAGTATTTGGTACATATAGCTTCTCATATTGCCCTGATTAAAATGGCCCACTAAATTTGTTTTGTGTGAATACACATACACACACACACACATGCATATATATGTATTTATGTATGTGTGTGTGTATATATATTTTGAAATAAATTATATGAAACAAACTTTGAATAAAAATGGCCAAAGTATACGCATTGGTATACGCAAAGTATATGCATTGGTCTTTTTATATTACCGTCTAAATTTAATCCTCATAATAACCTAGGCAGTAGAAATAATCCCATTATAAAGTGGAGAAATTGGAGGCCCTGAGTGGTTAAATGATCTATGTGTTCCATAATGGCAGGGACTATTTCTATATTTTTCCAGTGTATTATCAGTGCCTAATCATGCCTTGTACACGATAACCATACAATAAGTATTAGACTGATGTTGTTCAAAGTTATACACAAGAATAACAAATATAAACAAGTAAATACTGTTTTCTCTAACTCCAAAATCAGAAACAATTTAAGAATATCAAAGTATCTAATACAATATCCTTCAAAATATAAAATGTGAAGTATTCACCCTTTCAAATATTTGAGTCCCTACTAAACGCAATAGAGCCTTCCAGCCACATCATAACTGTGTACAAAGTATATCATTGCCTTTTATTGGCTTGCTTCAGTTAACTATTTAATGTATATTTACACAAAACTAATAAGACAAAGGAGTCACTACAAATTAGTCACTACAAATCACAAGATGAAAGCAGAAGCAGTCGAGTAGATAAACATAAAATTGGATTTATTTTTAGCAATAAGGATGGATCTAAGGAAAATTGTGAAGTCAAATTTTTCTTTCTACATCTAAAGTTCCCACTCTTGGTGGTCAATTGACCAGAGACCTCATGCACCTCAACAGTGACTCCGCTATAACCATACCGTCCTTCTTTTTTCTTTTCAGTGGCGATAATGTATTAGGGGTTAAAAGACCTATATTTTGATCCTGAATCTGTCATTAAATTGCTTTGGACATATGACAAGTAACCTTCCCTCACTGAATTTTAATTGCCTTAAATGTAGAGTTAGGAGGTTTAATAAGACCATTGTTTCCCAAACTTGCCTGATTATAATAAACTGAGTCAATACTCTGAGTCCCTTGTGACTCTTGAACCCCACCTCAGACATACTTGGGGGCCATGGGGCAGGAAAGGAGGAGAAAAAATAACTAAATCATAATGTAAATCTCATTAATTTTATGTAGTTTCAACATATTAACTTGATTTTAAGCCATACATATTCTCCTAAAGTGATCAGTTATTAAATGTGTTCAAGTCTGAAAAAGTAACCTAAATATCATTCCTAAGCAACACACTATAAAGGCTTTACTGGTAGCTATTTCTGCCTGCTGGGCCTTTTTAATTTACTTTCTTGCGTTGTCATATTCTAGATAGTTTCAAGAATGTAGACATTCCTATCTAGGGAATTTCTTACCAATGAAAATACAAGTACACAAAAAATTTCCAACATTTGTATTCTTTAAAATTACCATAATAATTAAGCAAACAATTAAACTAAATCATTTTCATTAAAAAGTATCTTCTATTAAAAAAAAAAATGCTTCTACCATAATAAAATAAACAAAATAGTCTTACCTAATCGTAATTCTCCAAAATTGCCACATCCAATTTTTTTTCCAACTCTAAAGTTAGGTCCAACCATTAAAACTCCAGATGATGAAGACCCAGTTCCTCGAGTATTGTGCCCCGATCGACCACTAGGTCGTGCCATTCTATCATCTGATTTGTCCTTGTCTTTCCTTTTATTATCCATATCAAGTTTGCGGTACTCCACTTTGAATTCTTTAATCAAGACAAGCACACTGAAATAGGGTATTGTGAAAATAGGTACATCACTAGGTAACGGTACCAGGTGGGTAATGTTAACATTCAAATTGCAGAAGGTAGTCAATTAACTGGAGCGTGTTCATCCCATTCGTAAAATTTTTCTCAGTTGTCTTTTCAGCAAAACATATCTTCAAAATTATCTTTTCAATGATGTGAGCTGATATTGATAGAAAGCTAGAATATGAAGAAAAGAAAATTAGTCAGCTAAGAGAATTTGAAAATATATGATTGGGAAATTAGATAACATAAAAGTTTAGGCAATGAATTATTGCTATTTGTTGATGCCCCCTGAAATCAAACCACGGTAGACTGTCAGATTAACCATTACCCTTTATTTCTATACTTAAATACCTAAGAGATCTTAAAAACAAAACAAAGAAAGGAAATCAGGGATTCAGTTATGTTTTAAAAATAAAAAAAGGAACAAAAAATGTACCGAGTAAAGCTGAATAATATCTCTGCTTCCAGCCATGATAGAGTAACTGATACTGAACATCCCTCCTATTGTAAACAACTATAAAGCCAGATAAAACACATGAAGCACTTGTTTTCAGGCACCAGATAATATGCAGTACACACTGTGATCCTTTAGGGAAAAAACACAAAAGGTTAAGTTCTACTTCATCCAAGCTCTCTGGCTAGGAACAATTTCCTGACCATATCACAAGAAAGTAACGCTAAGGCAGCACACAGTGATCACAGAACAGAGTTTGCAGCTGTTGAAGTGAGTGGAATCTGTGTTACATGGAACCCAAAGTGAGGGAGTTTAGTAGTGGGGGCTAAGTGCACAGTAGGGTAGAAGGCTAGGCTACACATATGCAGTGAAACATTCTAAAACACCTAGCAGATTATGCCTACCACAGGGTTAAATGAAGAATGGAGATACTGGAGGCTGCACAGTACTGGGAGACTTTAGAGTTCCTGTCCAGTCATGGTGGAAGAACCTCATTAACATCCCAGGCATGCAGCTGAGACATCACAAAGACAATCTTAAAAGTAAGGCCCTATGTACAGTAAGGACTACTCTAGACTGGCCATATTACAGCCTAAAACCAAACCTAGATAGCATTAAAGAGTAGCTCTGAGTAAATTAACTGCAGTCCAGAAAAAGTCAACATTCTCAAAAAGACAAAAAACCCAGACTCTCAACAATATTGAATTTACAATGTCCACCATACAATTAAAAATTATCAAACATGCAAAGCAGCAATAAATGGAATCCATGGCCAGGAAACAAAGTTGTCCAAGGAAACAGACCCGAAGATGACCCTAATGTTTGAATTAGAAGACAGAATTTTAAAATTACTAAATAGCTATTAGAGGCCTATCAACCTAAAGAAAAAGACAAAAAATATTTTAAGAAATAATAGCTGAAAACTTCCCCAATTTGGTGAAAATCTATCTACAAATTAAAGATACTCAGTAATCCCGTAAAACTAAACTTAGGAACATCAGAGTCAAACTTCTAAAAACCAAAAATAAAATCTTGAAAGCATACAGAGAAAAACTACACATGACATACAGAACTAACTTCTTAACAGAAACAAGAGGCAATGGAATAACAATATTTTCAAAGCAATAAAAGGAAGGAAAAAAAACTTTCAACCCAGAATTCCACATGCAGTAAAGTCATTCTTTAAAACAAGGTGAAAGAAAGCCATTTTCAAATCAAAAAAAACTGAGAATTAAGTCACCAGCAAACTTGCAAAACAAGAAATACTTTTTAAATAGTCCTTTAAGCTGAAGTAAATGACATGATACCAGATAGAAATTTGAACCTTGAAGAAAAAAATGAAGAGCCTGAAAATGAGAAATGCATGGGTATTTGTTGCCTTTAAAGATGAATTACTATCTAAGGCATAAGTAATTTCTTAGAGTCATTTATAACATATGTGAATGTAAAATACAGGACAAATGGCAAGAGGGAGGAGTTATAAATGAATTATATTGTTTTAAAATTTCTTCTTGAAAATCACTAAGACTAGATTTTAAGTACTCTCGACCACAAAACACAAGTACATGAGGTAATGCATACATTAATTAGCTCCATTTAGCCATTCTAAAATAATATATACATATGTCAAAACATTACACTGTATATAAGTATACACAATTTTTATTTGTCAATTAACTAAAGAAATTAGAAAGAAATAGATGAGAATAAAAAGGATTCTTATATTTGTGAAGAATGATATGGTTCCATATTAATTCTAAGGAGCCAATGATATGTTAGAAATGCACTTTTGAATACCGACATCAAACAATAAAAAATAAATTAATTACAATAAAAATAGCTAAAAAACCAAGACAGGAAATAAATGAAATACTAAATGTTATTTAGTTAAAACAAAAGAAGAGAAACAAAACAGTTATGAGACAAAAAAGAAAACAAATAGGAAAATGGTAGATTAAAAAACACACAAAATAGAACAAATTCTCCCCACAAAAGGTAAAAATTGTCAGACTGCATAAAAAAACAAGGCCCATACTACATGCTATCTATAAGAAACAATTTTAGCCAAGAGACTCCTGGAATTGATAAATAAATTCAGCAAAGTCTCAGGCTACAAAATCAATGTACACAAAATCAGTAGCATTCCTATACACTAACAACAGTCAAGCTGGGAATCAAATCAAAGACTCACTACCTTTCACAACAGCACCAAAAAGAATAAAATACCTAGGAATATATTTAACCAATGAGGTGAAACACCTCTACAGAGAGAACAACAAAACACTGAGGAAGGAAGTTGCAGAGGACATAAACAAATGGAAAAACATACCATGCTCAGGGTTCAGCAGAATCAACATTGTTAAAATGTCTATACCCCTCAAAGTGATCTACAGATTCAATGTAATCCCCATTAAAGTACCGATGTCATTTTTTGCAGATCTAGAAAAAATAATTCTATGCTTCCCATGGAACTAGAAAAGACCCTGAATAGGTGAAGCAACCTTAAGCAAAAAGAACAAATTGGAAGGCATCCCTTAACCAGACTTCAAGCTATACTACAAGGCAATATTGACCAAAACAGCATGGTACTGGTACAAGAATAGAGACCTAGACCAATGAATCAGAACAGAGAACCCAGATTTAAAACCATCCTCATATTGCCATCTGATCTGCAACAAAGCAGGCAAAAACTACACTGGGAAATAGAAAACCTATTCAATAAATGGTAAAGGGAAAACGGGACAGCCACATGTAGACGACTAAAACAGGATCCACACCTCTTACCACTCACAAAAATTAATTCACGATGGATAATAGACTTAAACCTAAGGCATGAAACTATAAGAATTCTAGAAGAAGAGGTCAGAAAAACTCTTCTAGATATTGGCCTAGGCAAAGAATTTATGAAGAAGACCCCAAAGGCAATCAATCACAGCAACAACAAAAATAAATAAACGGGACCTGATTATTAAAAAGCGTCTGCACAGCCAAGAAAACAATACAGCGAACAGGCAACCTACGGAGTGGGAGAAAATATTTGCATGCTATATATCCGACAAAGGGCTAATAACCAGATTCCACAAAGAACTCAAGCAAATCAGCAAGAAAACATCAAACAACCCCATTAAAAAGTAGGCAAAAGACATGATCAGAAGCTTTTCAAAAGATAGAATAATGGCAAATAAGCGTATGAAAAAATGCTCAGCATCTCCAATCATCAGGGAAATGCAAATCAAAACCACAATGAGTTATCACCTAACTCCAGTAAAAAGGCTTTTATCAAAAAGTCCCCAAACAATAGATGCTGGCATGGATGTAGAGAGAAAGGAACACTGATACACTGTCAGTAGGACTGCAAACTAGTGAGAAAGGAACACTTACACACTGTTGGTGGGACTACAAACTAGTACAGCCTCTATGGAAAGTGTATGGAGATACCTCAAAGAACTAAAAGTAGACCTACCATTTGATCCAGCAATCCCTACTGGGTATTTACCCAAAGGAAAAAAAGACATACTATAAAAAAGACACTTGCACTCAAATGTTTATTGCAGCACAATTCATAATCGCAAAGATGTGGAAACAACCCAAGTGCCCACCAATGCATGAATGGATCAATAAAATGTGGTATTACTGTACACCATGGAGTAATATTCAGCCATTAAAAAAAATGGTGAACTAATACCTTTTGTAACAGACTGGATGAACCTGGAGATCATCCTTTTAAGTGACTTATCACAAGAATGGAAGAACAAAAACCACATGTACTCACTACTGAATTGAAACTTATAGATCAACACTCATGTGCACATATGGTAGTAAAATTGAACGGAAATCAGGCAGGTGGGAGGGGGAGGAGAGGATGGGTCAATTCACACCTAACGGTTACAATGCACACTATATGGGTGATGGACACACTTGTAACTTTGACTGTACAAAAGCAATTCATGTAACCAAAACATTTGTACTACCGTAATATTCTGAAATTAAAAAAAAAACAATTTTAAATATAAAGACAAAGATAGATTGAAAGTAAAAGAATAGAAAAAGATATATTATGCAAACGCAACATATAAAAAAGCTTGTTGAGTCCAAAATATTATCAAACTTTGTCAAAACAAAGTAATATCTCCAAATTTACAGAGGTCCATTTCATAATGATAAAAATATCGATTCAACACAAAGATATAAAACTCATAAATATATGCCAGCAAAATGAAGCAAAAATAAAACTAAAGGAAAAAAGACAATCATAGTTAAAAATTTTAACACCATTCTTTCAGTAATTGATAAAATAGGAGACAAAAATACCAGTATAGTAGATCTAAATAATACCATCGATTACCTTGAACTAATTGACATTTATAAAGTACAACATCCAAAACTTCAGAATAAAATTTCCTTTCAATGTTTACCAAGAAAAATCACATGCTGTGCTACAATTGAAGTCCCACGTAACTCAAGTATTATAGAATATATTCTTTGATCAAAATAGAATTAAATTAGAAATCAAGAACTATATGGTATCTAGAAAAGCCCCAAAATTTGAAAATTAAACATACTTTTAAATAAATTATGAGTTGAAAAAGAAATCACAAGGGAAATTAGAAAAAATTCAAACAGGATAATAATGTAACATATTAAATTATATAGGCTGCAGCTAAAGCAATGCTTAGAGGGAAAATAGAAGCTTTAAGTGCCTACATTAGAAAAGAAGACATTTTTAATCAATAATCTAGGTTTTCTCCTTAAAAAGCTAGAAAAAGAGCAAATCAGATGTAAGTTGAGGAAGTTCTTTAATAGTTATTAATAGTCATGGACTTATAGTAAAATACTTCCTTAAAGAATGAAAACAGGAATTCTCGACTGACAAATGGAAAAAATACCAAACCAATAAAGAAAAAAACAGAGACCTGAGAATAAAAAGGATCATATCTGAAATGAAAAACTTCACTGGGTACAATCAACAGCAGATTGGATAAAGCACAAGAAAGTATCAATGAACCTGAAGGAAGAGCCAAAGAAATCATCCAGAGATTAAAATCAATAAAATAGAAAATAGATCAAAATAAAGCCAAATGTTGATTCTTTGAAAAGGTCACTGAAATTGGTAACTCCTAGCAAAACTAATTAAGAACAAAAGAAAATATACAAATGACCAATAATAAGAATGAAAGAAGAGATGCCAAAAAGATCCTATAAACAGTAAAAGGATAAAAGGCTAATAAGCAACTTTATGCCAATACATTTGATAACTTAGAAGAAATGGACAAATTCCTTGAAAAATGCAACATAGGGACACATGAAACCGAAAAATATCAAAAGCTCCGTATCTATTTTTAAAAATTAATTTATTAAAAAAACCCTTCCCATAAAGATGGCTTCACTAGTGCATTTTATCAAATATTTGAGGAAAAAATACTACTATTCTTTCTAAAACTCTCAAAAACACAGGAATAATCAATTTACTTTGTGAGGTCAACACAACTCTAATACAAAAGCCTGATAAAAACACTTCAAGCCAAGAAAATAAGATCAGTATTTCCCATGAACACAGATACAAAAATTCTTCATGAAATATAAGCAAATATGTAAAAAGTTAAATAAGTAATAATCAAATAAGATTTAATACTAGAAAAGATTGATTTACTATTTGGAATCAATTCACCAAGCTAACATAAAAAAGATAAAACCAAATGATCATCTCAACAGACAGGAAATTGCATTTGACAAAATTCAACCCATTAATGATTAAATATCAGTAATCCAGAAAGAGAATGGAACTTCCTCAGTCTAATAAAAAGAATCTACAAAAAACCTACAGCTAATGTCATACTTATTAGTAAAACACTGAACTCTTTCCTCCCCAAATTAGGAAAAAACGTTAAGAATGTTTGCTCCCAGATCTTCTATTCAACATTGTATTGAAAAACTAACCAGTGTTACATAAGGCCAGGAAAAGATGCAAAAGGCATGAAAATTGGAGACAAAAATGTAAAAACCTGTTGTTATTCCTAGACATCATGATTGTGAGTGCAGAAAACTTCACAGAATCTTTAGGGGAAAAAAATGTTACTAGAAAAAAAAAAATAAGTGATTCTACCAAGATCACAAGAATTGAAATTAAAGATAAAAAATTTGAACAGGCCAGGCTGGGTGACTCATGCCTGTAATCCTAGCACTCTGGGAGGCGGAGGCAGAAGGATCACTTGAGGTCAGGAGTTCGAGACCAGTCTGAGCAAGAGTGAGACCCCATTTCTACTAAAAATAGAAAAAAGTAGCCAGGTGTGGTGGTATGCACCTGTAGTTCCAGCTACTTGGGAGGCTGAGGCAGGAGGATGGCTTGAGCCCAGGAGTTTGAGGTTGCTGTGAGCTAGGCTGATGCCACGGCACGCTAGCATGGGCAACAGAGTGAGACTCTGTCTAAAAGAGAAAAAAAAAAAACGAAAACATTTGAACAAAATACATGCAAGCCAGCTACACAGAAAACACAAAACATTGCTGAGAGAAATTAGAGAGGAGCAAATAAATGGTAAGAAATACAATGTTAATGGAATGGAAAATTCAATATTGTTAAAATGCTCCTTCTCCCCAATTAATCTACAGATTCAGCACGATCCCAAACAATATACTAGCAGGTTTTTTTTTTTGTCAGTTGACAAGCTTGTCCTGATACTGATGTGGAAATGCAGAATCCAGAATAAACAAAACAACGTGAGAAAAGAAAATCAAAGTCAGAGGATATACACTACCTAATTTCAAGACTTACTAGAGAACTATAATAATCAAGACAATGTGGAACTACCATAGAAATAAACAAATAGATGAATAAAACAATAGAGTCCAGAAATAGATCCACACACATACAATTGATTTTTCACTAAGGCACCAAGTCAATTCAATAATGACAAAAAAGTGTTTTCAATCTATATATCTATATGTGTGAAAAATAAGTTTGAGCCCTACCACAGTCTATGAATGAATGAATGAATAATTTGAAATGGATCATAGACCTAAACACAATCACTAGAACCATGAAGAGGAATAATATCATTGTGATCTTCAAGTAAAAATTTCTTAGATGACACTAAAAGCACTATTCATAAAAAATTTAATAAATAGAAAGTTATCAAAATTAACAACCTTTACTTGTCAAAAGATAGCATTAAGAAAATAAATACAAACACCTCAGAATAGGAGAAATTATTTGATATATTTATGAGTATGTATAAATATACTGCAACTGAATAAGAAAAACTCCGTGTTTTAAATATGCAAAAGATTTGAACACTTTTCACAAAGAACATACACAAATAGCCAAAAAGCATATGAAACAATGCTCAATATCATTACTTATGGAAATATAAATTAAAATCATAATGAAATATCATTTCACACCCATTAAAATAGTTAACATTTAAAAGACTGAAGGTATCAAGTGCTGACAAGAATGAAGAACCACCAGAACTCTCAAAAAATTGCTAGTGGGAGTATAAATTAGTATGACTTTGGAAAGTTTGCCAATTTCTTATAAAGTAAAATATACACCTATCCTATGACCTATCAAGGCCACATTCAGGTATTTACCCAAGGGAATGAAAACACTTGTTTCCAGAAAGACTTGTACACCAATGTTTACAGCAGCCTTATTCATAATAGACAAAAACTGGAAACAATCCAAACATCCATTAACAGAAGACTAGATAAACAAATTGGTATATTCGTATAATAGAATACTATTCAGCATTAAAAAGGAATGAACTGCTAACATATGCAACAATGTGGTGAATCTCTCAGATATTATATTAAGAGAAAATGAGTACATATTACATGATTCTAGTTATATGAAGTTTTAGAATCAACGAAACTAAGCTGTGGTGATAAAAATCAGATCAGAGTGGTGGCAAGTTTGACCGGAAAGTGGTATGGGGGAACTTTCTGGGAGAAGGAAATGTTCTATATCTTAATTGGCAGGGAAGTATGTGGATGTAAACATTGGTCAAAATTCATCAAACTGCATTTAAAATCTATGCCTTGTATTATATGTAACTTGTACCACAAAATGTGATTTTTAAAAGTAATCCTACACATACACACACAAAACTGAATCTCAAAGTACATGTTTTCCCTACTATATCATTACCATAAAACTTACCTAAAAATGCTCCTTTTCTGAGAATTAATGAATTTATCAGTATTTTATTTTAGGAACTTTTTAAAATTTTTTAATGACTACATATTTATGGGGTACATAGGTTTCAATACATACAATGTATTGTGATTAGATCAGACTAATTAGTATATCCATCATCTCAAACATTTATAATTTTTCACATTGAGAACATTCAATATCCTCATTCTAGCTACTTGAAACTTTTTTTTTATTATTGTTAACTATAGTCATCCTATAGTGGTCTGGAACACTAGAACTTACTCCTCTTGGGTAGCTCTGTGAAGCTTTTTTTTTAAAGAACACTTCTATGCTTTTTTTTATTTAGAAGGACGTAATTTTCCTTTGGCCAATTTTCATGTTATTTTCAATATAGACCTTTTCATTTATGTTTAATTTATTAAATATCCAAAAACATACTGTATATGTAATAAGAATTCAAATAATAAAATGAAGTAAAAATATCCCCTGGGAAGCCCACACCCCGTCCCTTA
This sequence comes from Propithecus coquereli, assembly GCF_000956105.1. Classification (NCBI taxonomy): domain Eukaryota; kingdom Metazoa; phylum Chordata; class Mammalia; order Primates; family Indriidae; genus Propithecus; species Propithecus coquereli. Next base: position 1,926,648 of record NW_012155062.1, on the reverse strand, counting down.
TCCCACTTGCCCTTCTTAGGGGTAACTATTACTTTCTATCTGGTGTGTATGCTCCAAATCTTTTCTGTAATGCTTGTACATGCATATATGTACTTAGCATAGAAATATTTGTAGGTTGGCTGGTTTGTTTTACATAAGAGGTCCATATGAAGCCCCTGGTATATAAAGGACTTTTGCCCTTTCTCTTTTTTCTCCCCCTACTCTACAACAACCCTAGAGAAGCAAGGGGCAGATAATGAATGGGAGAAAGAGGAATCAAGAAATAGCTCGTAACTCCTTTCCTCAAAAGAAGGTCCAGAGCCAAGAGTCAAGTCTGAAACTGTGAAGTGGGGAGAGAGGGGCAGGAAGAAGTGATGAATTAGCTTAAAATTGAACCTCAAAAATGGAACAGGTCATCTTAATATGTGAAAATTAATCCATTGCCAAAACTGAACTATTCTTACAAATGTACATGATGAGAAAACAATGGAAACTGACTAGGATATCATTCATGAATGGGGAAGGAGAAATAATCAAAAAATATATATATTACAAGAGTGGCTAGTGAGAAATTATGCCTGTCCTATTTTAGTCCATCCAGTTCAGTAAATAGTTTAGCATATTCAGATAACTGCCCATAAATTTATAATAACATCATTTAATTTTTATTACTCATTTGGGGATTTTTAAACTTCATTTTCACCAGGCCATTGATGTTTTTCTTTTGTGATTTATTTTTGAATAGATAGTGTATTAATGT
>NW_012155062.1:1921268-1925859 GCF_000956105.1 Propithecus coquereli | reverse complement strand
GTCTTATTAAGTATATCAGTATGCTAGTACTTACCCTAGCATAGCACCTATCAAGCAGTATTAGAGTTGCCTACATGTTTGTCTGTATCAGGAGTCACCAAACCTCCACCAGCAAGCTGAATCTAGCCCACTGCCTATTTTTACAGCCTTCGACCTAAGGATGGTCTTTACATTTTTACGTGATTGGGGAAAAAATTGTAAGAATACTACTTTGTGACATTAAAATTGTAAGAAATTTCATTTTTAGTGTTCATAAATAAATCTGTATAGGAATGAAGCTATGCTAATTTGTTTATGTATTGTTATGGCTGCTTTTGTGCTGTAAGCGCAGAATTGAGTAGCAGTGACAGAGACCATATGTGGTGCTCTTATCACCTCACACTGCTGCTCAGATCACTATAAACCAAAGTGGCACAGTTATAACTTGACAGTGTTTACAGTGTCACACATACCACCATACCACTACACTGTATTTCTTTTTTATTACCAACGAATACCCATAATGTCAAAACCAGAAGAGAAAGGTGGACTTTGTCACGCTTTTAAGCCACATTGTAGTGTGGATTATTTGTTATATTACATGAGAAAGCATTGTGTTTATCATACAATGACACCATGCTAAAGAATACAATACACTTGCACACAATCAAATGTATTAGTTTTCTATTGCTGTATTGCTGTATTTATTAAAAACTTAGAGGTTTAAAACAATACACATTATTGTCTCACGGTTTCCGTGGATCAAAGCATGGGCACAGCTTAGCTGAGTCATCTGCTCAGGCTGTATTCAAGGCATTGACTAGGTTACATTCTCATCTGGAGACTCACGTGGGGAAAAATCCTCTTCCAAGATGTTTCAGATTGTGGGCAGAATTCATATCCTTGCAGTGTATAAATGAGAGCCCCAGCTTTTTGCTGGCTGTCAGATGGAGGCCAAACTCAGGTTCTAGGGGTTGCCTACAGTTCCTAGAAACTACCTACAGTTCCCTTGCCATTTTGTCTTCTCCAACATGGCTGATTGCTTCTTCATGTCCGCAAGAACAAACTCCAGTTTCTTCTAGCTCCAGTTTCCTAAGATTGAGTCTTATATAAGGTGAGACAATCTTCTTTCATACCCAAGTTCCAAGCAGGCTCCAATACACCAATTCTCCCAGGTCATGGGATCCTGCTACCTGCATCCAGACTTCTTTGATGTTACCTGCCAGGCTATGTACTAGAAAGAACACAGGATTAAACAAAAGAAGTCCTGGAATCTGATTCAGCTCCTAATCAGTTGTGTAATCTTAGGCAAGACACTTAATCCGTCTAAGCTTATTTTAATAATCATAAAATAGGCCAGTTGCCGTGGCTCATGCCTGTAATCCTAGCATTCTGGGAGGCCGAGGCGGGAGGATTGCTTGAGCTGCGGAGTTCAAGACCAGCCTGAGCAAGAGCGAGACCTGTCTCTACTAAAAACAGAAAATTTAGCTGGGCTATGTGGCACGCACCTGTAGTCTCAGCTACTCAGGAGGCTGAGGCAGGAGGATCACTTAAGCCCAGGAGTTTGAGGTTGCAGTGAGCTATGATGACTCTACCCGGGGCAAGAGAGTGAGACTATCTCCAAAAAAAAAAAAAAAAAATTATAAAATAGGATTAGACTATGAGATTTCTAAGAGTATCCTTATATTATGTACAGTATGTTACGTACAGTATTATAATTGATTGTTGTATTTAATGACAAGGAATCAATTATATGTAACTTTATGATCCCTAAACATAGCACACTGCCTTGGCACCTAGGACAGTTAATACATATTGTAGATTACTGAATGAGTTCTTTCCATCTAAATATTTCTTCTCAATATGCCCCATCTGTTTACAGAACTTCAAGAAATTTATGAAAATATAAACCAGCAAAGCAAACAGAACAGCAGGGGAAACTGACACCATTTACCTAGAACCATGAACCTAATCCCTCCTTCACAAATACAAAGTGACAATCAAGTATCACTAGATATATGATCAAACACAAAGTAACAATTAAGTATCACATATCACTAGATATGGGAAGACAGTTAACATGAAGGAAAAATATACTCCCCGAAAGAAGCAAATAGGGAAAAAGAAAGAAAAAAAAAAAAAACTTCTGGGGGAAGAAAATCATTCAAAGAACAGAAGGGAACTTCTAAAAAACAGTAACAAAAAATAAAACAATTAGTTCCTCAGAGGCTTTTGAAAAGTACAATAACATATACATAGACCAAGAAAATAATGCTACATTAAATAGAATAATCGAAGAAAAGGAGAGGAATAATCTAATATGTAAAACAAAAATATAAAGACATAAAAAGTAAAGGAATAAAGAAAGAAAAAATCCAGTACCTCCAACTTCCAGCTAATAATATAAATCAAGAGAGAGGACATAAAATTAAGAAAAAGAAATCAAAGAAAATTTTCCTGAGCTGAAGCAAACAGGGAACGCAGAATGCCAAGCAGGAAAGTAACCTACCATATAACTTGTTTCAACAGCTAGTCACAATAATGCAAACATGGATAACTGATTTTCAACTTTTAAAATTAATCTTACCAAAAAGAATGCAAGATAAATGTCATAGAAAAGAATATAAATCTTACCAACCTTGACAGTGTAAAAATAACACTATAACTAACAGAAGCTAAACTGTTAATGGGGCATACATAAGGTAGAAGGAAGGACAGGGCCAAGAATATATGCACCTTGCAAAGTAGAGTTAAAGGATAATGTAAAAATTTACTAGAACAAGAAATAGAGATGTAAGAACACTAGAGTATAAAAAGTATTAACAGATGAAGTAAATATAATAACTATGCAAACATTTAAAGACAGAAGGGAAAGTGGAAGTATGTGAGCTAAAATCTCATCATTCTTAATGGAGAATTAAAAGATAATGCAAAAATTTGACAGTATCAAACAGAAAAGTATATGTATCTTATTTAGAATTATGGGAGTAACCACCCAAAACATTTAAAACTTGAAATAGGTAAAAGTGGTTGTTATCTACTGAAAAATTCAAGATGTGAAGAAAACACTGTTTATATAACTTTCTGTATTATTTTAATTTTTTCCATATATAGGCATTAATTTAATAAATACATTAATTCTACTATCAACAGGTAACTTGCATCTTAAATAACTAAAAAACACTGTCAAACTTGATAAGAATATTTAAAATGACTGAATAGTAAAGTATTAAGTGCCTCTATAAATCATAGTTTTTGTTTTTTGTTTTTGTCTGTTTGCTTACTTTGAATGAAAATAGAGTCCACCAATGGTACAGACAGTTGTGGAGATCTTAACTTGAAATCCATGGACCTCCTGAGCATTTTCTGAAGAGAAGATCCATAGCTTTCAACAGATTATCAAAAATTTATGTGGCTGGGCATGGTGGCTCATTCCTGTAATCCCAGCACTTTGGGAGGCCAAGGAAGGAGGATCTCTAGAGACCAGGAGTTAGAGACCAGTCTGGGCAACATAGCAAGACTCTGTATCTACAAAAAGTAAGAAAAATTAGCCGGGCATGATAGCACACACCTGTAGTCCCAGCTACTCAGCAGGCTGAGGGAGGAGGATAGCTTAAGTCCAGGTGTTCAAGGCTGCAGTGAACTATGAGCACACCACTGCACTCCGGCATGGGCAACAGAGCGAGGCCCCATCTCTTCAAAAAAAAAAAAAAAAAAAAAGTGACCCTAAAAAAGTTAAGAACCACTGAAAAGTACACTGTTATTTTCTCACTGAATTGTTTTATAAATTCATTCTTAGAAACAAACTATCCTAAAAACTAAATAACATCTGTCCTTTATTTATTTAAAAGCTAACCTTGTTACAAAAGTATTTAGGGCAATTTATATTATAATAAAGGAACTACAAAAGGACTGAAAAAAAATTTAAGGAAATCAGGGGGCAAGTAAAATAATGTTAGATATAAAACTATTTAATATTAATATACCATACAGTTCAATATCCATTCGAAGCAAATTTATTTCTGTACTGCCTAGTGGTCAAGCAAAAACAGGACTATGATTACAAAAATATGATTAGATAAAAGATTCAGAGTGTCCATTAAAACCACACCAGTTGCTAAAAAAACAAACAAACAAAAAAAAAAAAAACCAAATAATCCTAGTATTTTATTATATGTGCAGATACAGCCAATAGTATAAACAGAAAATTTCTCTCAGAGGTTTAAATTCAAAAGAGTTAAAAGGAAGAGAAAGGAAAAATGCATTTTGAAAACTTAAAAATTAGGCATCCATTAAATAAAAACTATTGAGAGAAATTTCACCGAAATATGCCCTGCTCATAAATGTATGAGGCATAGTTATAAACAAGTGGTATAAATATTTATATTTTAATTTTTATAAGAGATACTGCCCTTTTAACTGAAATCCATCCACTATTAAAAAATAATAGACATACATTTAGTTAATGTAGCATAAAACTATAATACATATGTCCATAAATGGTAATAAAATATTTAAAACTTATGTTTGAGTCTATAATTATTCTCAGTTTACTCATTTATTCAAACATCTACATTAAAAAGACAAGGAATTGGCCGGGCGCGGTGGCTCA
>NW_012155062.1:1869785-1920910 GCF_000956105.1 Propithecus coquereli | reverse complement strand
TAATTATAATTTTGATTTAGTAACATCCACTAATAAAGATATAAATGAGCTGCTAAATACAGAAAACATTAGACATAATCTGATTATATGGACAGAAATGTAGGCCATTGGCATACTTCTAATTTGATGATCACTGATGAATCTTCAAAACATAAAACAGATAATCAGATTCTCTAATCTTCATGGCCCAATAATTTAGGACTTTACAGAGCCAACTGACCTCCTTAAGGTTGCAAACTAGATAAAACAGAGAAAGTAGTCCAAGAATGAATCAGTATTAAGTATTAAAAGTTTCTATACATATTTCTTCATGTTCAGCATATTATTCAATATTCTTTCCAAGTACAAAATCACAACAAATGGAAATTTAGAAATCAAATTTTATATTCAAATGTTACTTGTCACAGCATTGATTTCTCACTACTTTGCTATGTCAAATGAAAAAGTCCGAATTTAGCACATGAAATCACTTATTCAGTGTTTCAAAAGCTTTATTCAATCTCTACAAAAATTACACTGCAATACATGTCTTTGGCCTCCAAAATTTAAATGAGTAAGGATATTTGTGATGTGATGGCTAGCCATTACATCACATGCTTCTGTTAGCAGCAAGTGTCCCAGTTACTGGTTTCTGGCATTAGCTGAACTGTGGTTGTCTAAGAAAAGAATAAACATTTATTTTTAAAATCTAGATCAGATATAATGTCAAAAATGGAGATCAATTTCTCTAATTACTACAGAAACTTTTATTTTATCTCCGAAAGATTTGATAACTATCATCTACAATACTTTATATTTTTCAAACTTGATTTCAGTGATATCCCTTTTACATTCCTACTGAGATCCAGGATTGAGGAATTTCTAGCTTTTAAAAACTACCACCCAGTTCTATTAGAGCAGTGCACCAAATTGTGGATCAGGACCCATTAGTGGGTCATTGAATCAATTTAATGGGTCTCGAGCAACAGTTTTTTAAATGAAATAGTATCAAACAGAAAAGAAAATGGAGTATACATACATAATATGGACAAATCATGTTTAATGAGATTCCCAGTTCTTAAAATAAATGTATCTGTATCACTGGGTCATAATGTAAAATATATTTTTATGGGTTTTAATAGAATATATTTTTATGGGTGGTTGTGATCAAAAAATATTTCTACAGTTTGAAAACTACTATATAATGGCCCAGGAGTATCAAAACATACTATATTATAATAAGTTATAATTAAGTCAATTTTTAAATGAAAAATCTTATTAAAAACCTGAATTTCCTCAGTATAAATATTACTGGAAGTCTAAATTAATATTCTAATTATTCAGGTCTGAATGTTCTCCAGTAACTAGGATATGACTGTTCCATAGGTCCTCAAAATGTCTTTCGTGTCTTCTATTTTCAATTTCACAAGTGAATTTACATTCCCATTGGCAATACCTTTTATTATAGTCCATGTGCCTCAAGGGTTGGAAGAGGAGGAAATATTTAATTTGAAAATGCCCATCCTCCTAAGCACATATTATATGTACACCCAGAGAAGCAAAGAGCACCCTCATCTCCTGCCCCTTTAAGAATGACAGGAATCAAAAATCAAGCAGAGGTCATGCTAAATTTATATTACTGAAATATTCACCATACCAACCTCTGAGCAGGTCATCTCCTATCTATAATCAGAAACTTGACTGCAAACCCTAATCACAGCAATGATATAAAATTTAAACTGCAAGCCATCAAAGAAAGTCATATTCCATTTTGGGACATTTACTTTCATTCAACAAATAATTATTGAGTGTTTACCATGTATCAAACACAGGTCTAGGCGCTGGAAATAAAGCAATAAACTTGCTCCAAAAATACCTCATCAGGCCTCTTAATAATCTACCTACTTCCATAACCCACAACTTTCTGTAATACACTTTTTATATTGATTTAAAAGGATATTCTTTTGTATCACAGAAAAACCAAAAACAGCTGATTCAAATTAATTATGTTTTATAAAGTCACTGCAAACACAGAACTATCAAACACTGAATCACTGTTCCTAGGGCTAGGTTCCTGTCAGCCTCTGGTCACAAGATTTTCATCAACCAATCAATACATGCCCTTGTTTTATGTGTGTTTCTGTTTAAAGACACAGTATTTACGATATATTTTTGATTCATTAATACTGAACTCACAGCCAACAGTATTATAATGCATGCCTGAACTAAGCTTATTTGACACGTTTTTTTTTTTTCCATAAGGCATATCGGAGCTTTCTTGCACTTGGGAACACTAGACAGCACTTTAGCAGTAAGTTTGGGAGCCACTTTAAACAGCGAAATCACCAGGAAAAAAAAGCACTAAATAGACTGTAAAAAAGTAATCTCCTCAGAAGGCAGAAAATCACCTTATTCAACCTCAACGGGGAACATACAGGTCAAGTGACTCAAAATTTTTGCCACTCTGTGTATATACATGTCTCTGAATAACTGCAACAACAGCAAGATCATTGATTTGAGGGTTACAAATATATTTTAGCAAGCAGGTGAATTTACAAATATGGAATCTGTGAATAATTAGAATTAATTGCAATTCATCATAGGAATTTTCTCTTTAAAAGTATTCTAGCTAATAAATGAATTAAGATATGACAATGAAATATTACCATTATGCAACTCCTAATAAATTAATGGACTAGGCAAGGATCATCGATGATTGCTCACATTACAAAAAGAAAGACAATCTTGATCGTCCTGATGGAAGAAAAAAATTGAAACTGAATCTGATCAAACCTCAACATCTCACTACCAATTTAGAGAATAGATAAGGGACAATGTTTTCACTCTTTAATTTAACATCAAGATACTCCATTTTTTAATCTGATATCCTAAAGGGCAAGGGTCATATTCTATTCAACTGTCTCCCTGGTATCTATTATAATACATAGTAGTCAACATTGGTTAAAATTTTCTTGAATAAATTAAGTAAATGAACAACCTCTTAGAAATTTAAGAACGTTAATTTATATGGTCATCTCTTTTTCAAATAAAAGAGGAAAGAGAAAGGTACATGCACCCAATTTAAAGCTCTAAGAGATACAAGAATTGAAATAACACCCCAAAAATCAAAGGTCATTTATACTGTAATTTCGACTGTTCAACAGAAAGCTATGCACCAGAAGAAAAAAAAATTCACTGAATAAAGTAACAAAACGCATATTCTCTTTGTTAAACAATAAGAGCCCCTAAACTCCACTTTGAGTCAGTTTACTTTCATTTTTAAATAAGTTTAACAAGTTTACACAGAAATAAAATTAAAAGAGAAAAAACGAAGTGACTAGTAAAAATATGACAGAGAACAAGGAAGACAAATAACTTTATACTCATCAATAAACCTGTAGACATTTCTGCATAACAGCACACTTTAGAGCTAATATTCAGAATGAGAGTCCTGAATTAGCAAGATTTGAATATGTTTAGAAAACACTAAGAAAACAGTACTACCTTGTGAAGTTTGTCCAAAAAAAAAAGAAACCTAAGATAAGAATATATAACGGTATAAAGGGTAAGCTTCAAACTTCTAATTTATCTAGTCACTCCCTATAATGCCAGATAAATGAGAAAGTGCACTCAGAAAAGTGAGTGGCTGTAACACACATTGTTCTCATAACAAAATTTTATTCTTTCTTCTTAACTACAGTGCTAATTTTCTAATTTATAAAAATATATATCTACAAATAACAGCCTAGTATAGGCAAAGGTCACAAATTTAAAAGGTTCCTTCAAGAGTATTGATGTATGGATATTTTAATTATGAAGCTAATATTGTCGACTCTCATCATAGAACAGACTTAGTAGTATAACTGATCGTAAATTATAAACAACCAAGTTAACAACTACAAAATTCTAAACTGAAACATGCAACAGGTGAAAGAAATAAGCCGTTAAGTACAACTACTTCTCCAGAGACACAATTTCCTTCTACCCAGACAGACGAAGAGAATCCTTCCCCAAATTAAGTGTGATAGCCTGAAGACAGAGAATTGATCCAAAGGTACCTTAATCCCCAGTATAAGCAACAGGGTTGAGAGCCTAGTTTTTCTTACCAAGATCAGGGCTACATTACTTGAGCAAGAAAAAATGGTTCCACAGCACAGTGAAGGTGGCATTCACCGAAAAATGAGGCTCCTCTGAATCGCTATGTATAAATGGCAGATTTACAGCAATAAAAATATATTTGGAATTATGTTATTGTCATGACAGTGCTGGTATGCAATCAAACTAACAAACCAAAGTAATTCAATATAGCCAATTTAAATTTTAGGAACTGCTTATTACTGGAACTCTTCTATATCATAGTGGGAATGAAAATGGTACAGCCACTTTGGAAAACAGTTTGGCAGTTTCTTATAAAGTTAAACATACACTTGCCATATAACCCAACAATCCTAATTCTAGAAGCTAACCCAAGAGAAATGAAAACTTATGTTCACAAACACCCCAAAAAAACCTGCACACAAATGTTTGACAGTTTATACATAATCGCCAAAAACTGCAAACAAGTGCTTCAACTGGTGAATGGACAAACATGCTATATACTGGAATATTGCCCAGCAGTTAAAAGAAACTACTGATACATGCTGCAGGATGGATGGATCTCAAATGCATTCTGCAAAGTGAAAGAAGGCAGGTTTCAAAGGCTATATAAGACATGATTCAATTTATATGAAATTCTAGAAAAGGCAAAATTATAGAAAGAGAAAAAGATCAGTGGCTTCTAGGAACTGGGAGTGGGAGGAGGAGCTGACCAAGAAGGGGCTGCATAAGGGAATTTGGGGGGAGGGTGATGGAACTGTTCTGTATTTTGATTATTGGGAAAGTGAATTTTAGACAGAAAAATTGTTTATCCAATATAAAAAAATCTTAATGTCATAATTAACTGAAATGCTCAGAAAAAGGAATATTTCCTTTAATAACTAAATTTTCTGGCTACCCATAAATACATTTAATTTCAACTTCTGTCATTTAAGAAAATCTTTCTATAAAGTATTTCTATTTGTATGCCCTAGTCAGATGTTTATTATTTTATTTAAATTGGGGCCAATTTATTTGTTTGAGATTTGTCTCATACAACTGTACAATGCAAACTAAATTGATTTAGGATGAACTTGGTGCCTCAGGAGGCATTTAATCAAGGTTCTTCCATGACAAAATTTTCTCCCACAAAAAAGATGAAACAATTAATCCATTCATTCAACAAGTAAGTGTTCATTAGAGACCTATTACGTGCAAAACACAGGAAATACAAATGGCAAACAAGACAACCACAGTTCCTAACATTACAGAGTTTAAGCAAGCAATAATAGAAAGTATGATATGTACTACAATAGAATTACTTTGCTTTCAGAGCACACAGCAAGTGCAATAACCTAATCATGTAAGTTCTAAGTCTTATTTTTAATGTTGAAAAGAACGGTTATGTGCAAGGTTCACATGCTCCTATTAGGATCTATAGAATGCCTAGTCCTGGTGAACTTGAAAACAAAGCTTTAAAAAGCATGCAGCACTAGTGCTCACCATTCCATTACTCTCAGTGTTTAAGAATGGAAAGAAAACAAAGAGGTCACATACACATAACACTATCCCTGCACAAGCTGTACAATAATCACTCTCCTACAGCAAGGTCCTCTTTAGGGAAGTACAATACTAGAATATGCAGATTTATTTCTGTCACCTTTCCAACAAGCAGGAAATTTTTCTGTTACAGAATACCATAATTGTAAGCTTTTCTTTTTTGAGGAATATTATTTTAAAGATGGGGGGAAGAAGAGAGGGAAGAGAAGAACCAAACATTATGGGAATAAGAACTGGAAGCAAAAAAATAAGCAAAAGTAGGTATAAAGATTTTTGCAATGAAGTCTTAAAAACAAATTAAGGAAGTTTAAGGAAACTAGAACAGAGGCATTACAACCACACCCTGGCTTCTTTCTATTATTAAAAAAAGGAAGCCAAGATAAGTAAAAAGAGGGCTGCCTACAGGTGCTTTGGCATGAAGTTATCATGTGCAAAGGTAAAATTATATAACCCCAAGGACTAAAAAGAGTGTTTGATGAATACTCAGCTATGCCAAAGTTACCTGAAACATTTTCCATCTCAAGCATCCTAATTACACGATGCTTCTGGGACCACAGGGGGACCCGCAGGACCAGGGTTAATAATTAGTGTCAAAAACCAGAAAAGCTTTCAACAATTCTAAAAGAAAGTAATACTGATTAAAATAAAATGCCTCTTGGGAGGTTATGTATTTACAGGTAAAAAACGCAAAAGAAATTTACTAGCATCTTACTGAAACTCCATCTCAGAGAAGTAAGATAGTAAATAGTTTCTATTAAGCAGTAGATGCAAATTAATGCAGGTCCACAGTTCCTTTTCTAAAGTTCTTGCAGTCAAACATGTCTTGGAATTCAGAATGTCTGGGGATTTTTGATGAGTGATAGTGTATACACCACATAACTTGTAACACTCCTGAGAAGGCTGGAATGGCACAGAGAAGTCTGGGGCAGCACACTGTAATCAAACGTTTGCTACAGTATTTCTGCAGTGAAACCTATCAATACATGAAATAAAGACAATAGTTCAGAACAGATTTTGTGAAAAAATCAATTTGTGCCGAACATAAAAAAAAGTTTTGGTTTTCAGAGAATTTGGGATATTATAACCGTTGATAAGAAATTGTAGTCCCACAGAACAGTAATCATAATCCCTTTTCATGAGCTGAACGTCACTGTGGTATTTTGGTGAACCCAGAATAATTCTAAAAGTCTCCCGTTGGTTCACACATAACATGTCCTCTAAACCCTATCCAGTGTTAAATTTATCATGGATTCTCTTATCAGGGCAGTTTTCAGAAATCTAACCTTTGCAATTTATAGAACTGCCAAATCCAATTTTGCCACCATGCAAAAAAGTGTTCATTGAGTTGAACTGAACATACTGAACTCATCCGAAAACGGCTTGCTCCCATTTTTTCACAGGAAAAATGCTGTAACTGTTAACGGTGTTCCTGACTCAGAAAGAAACAACAAATGAGTAACAAAAAGGACCCAATTTGTCATAAATACCAAGATACAATAACCCTATAAAACCCTATTATCATAGTGCATTTATGTGTAGACATTTACTGACTATATACAATATAGGCAATATACTATAGACTAAACACACTATAACTAAAATGTTTCCACTGAGGGGAAAACCAGAGACAGTTCCTTGTCAACAATGGTATAAAAGAGAGTAAAGCAGAAGTGTAGTTTATACTAGGTAACCATTAAGGCCCCTTCTATCCTTACGTTCCATGAAAAATACAACTCAATGATATCGTAAATATGATAAATATAACCTAAAATGAACAACTTTTGATTAGCAACACTTCTTGCCTTCATATAATTTATATTAACTTTAAAGATATCACTTAGGTCTCTTAAGATTTCCAGGAGCATCTGAATTGATGCTTTAATTTATTCTTGCCAAATTTCCTTTTAACAAACTTTCTAAGCTTTAGGAATCCTCTAACTTTGGGACTACACTTAACAAAAATTGTTAATGAGCAATGAATATAGTGGCCTCGCTAAGGATACTAAGTATAGTCAACCCTCCATATCTGTGGTTTCCACACCTATGGATTCAACCAACCATGGATCAAAAATATTTAGGGGGGGAAAAAAGCATCTGTACTGAACATGTACAGGTGCTTCTTTTTTCTTGTCACTATTCCCTAAACAATACAGCATAACAGCTACTTACATAGCACTTACTATATTAGGTATTATAAGTAATCTAAAAATGATCTAAAGTATATAGGAAGACATGCATAGATTATATGCAAATAATATGCCATTTTATATCAGGGACTTCAACACCTGCAGATTTTTGGTATCCACGAGGAGTCCTGGAACCAGTACTGAGTAATAGCTGTATGACACTGTGAAAAAAAGTCACTTATTTAACCTGATCCTCTTACTAATATTTTCTATGCATTTCTTCAGTCATCTTCACACTTCCATCCTTAATTTTAAAAAACAGGTTAAAATAAAAGGATGTCTTTTTTTTAAAAAAAAAACAGCTAAGAGATACGTGTAAAGGGAAGCAGAAATCAGTCATTTTCAACCCTGCAGCACACTGGAATAGCCTGTAGAAATCATAAAATATATCAACGCCCTAGCCCTATCACTAGATTCAAATATAAATTAGCACGGGTAGGATCAGAACATCTTTTTATTTTAAGCTCCAAAAAAATGTTAATGTGAAGTTGGGCTGAGAACCACTGGTATGAGCCGCTTCCTCCACAAACTTCTGTCTTCTATTAGTAAGTGTTAATAATCCTATAGCAAGGACTGCAAGGGCTATCTTTAAAATTGTCCATTTTTCTTCTCTCATTGACTCTGTTACAGAAAAAAAAATACTAAATTTCAACTGGAAGTTCTTAAACAAGTGCATTACTATAGTAAAATTCATTTTAGCTTATTTGATAGTCTCATTCCCAAATGCTCAGGATTTCTTTTTCAGTTCTCAAAAAACAACCTTCATTAGCAGGGTATTAAGATAAATTGCAAAGCATACAATAATAAGCAAACATACAATACACATTCCAGTTACCAACTTTCAATGATCAAAAAATACTCAAAAGAATGATTTTAAAAACCTAATTACATTTTGATACTTTATTAACGACAAACATTTGCAGAATAGAATCTCAATTATACAAAGCTATATTAGCCATAACATACCTGATATTCGAATAACAGAAAAAGAACTCAGTAAGTGTCATTCTTTTAATGAAAACTGGTATCACAAGATTCCACATCTTTAAGATTTACATTTTTGGGGTGAGGGGAGCCATATTATCAAATTCCCTAAAATAAATGTAGAAAATAAAATAATGTTTTGTAAAAAAATCCATCTACAAATACCAGTTTTTAAAATGTTGCCTACTACTGATACCTACTAGTTTCAACTTCAAAACAATACAAGGGTTATTTTTGTACCCCAAATTAAGATTTTATTGAAAAAGTCTTGGAGCCATATATTTGCACACCTTAAGACTAGTGGAATACCATGAATTTTATCTCTTCTCTCCCTATTACATTACCTAACATATTTGCCCGCCACTCGAAAGTATTCATTGTAAATGGTAAAATATAAGTATTTCACAGAAATAGAAAAATAAACATGACACAGTCTGGGTGTAAGGGAAAAAAAACATTTTCACTTCCCTTTTTACTAGAGGCAATTCTGAATATAATTTTAACACCGATATACCACATTCTAATATACTGCCTAGTATACTACCTGAAGTCAAAACCAAACAAGTTAAAAAAAATAGATAACACAATAACTTAAAAATATTCAGAAGTCCACTACTTTTATAAGGTACACTTGTACCAATTTCAACTTAAAACTTTACAATAAATGATTTTTAATAAATACATTTTAAAATAAAGAAAATTGCAAAGCATCAATGCATTCAAGGCACACTTTATTCAAGGTAATATACAATGAAAGCAAAGTATATGTTAAAATTTAAGTTGGTGAAAAACACCAAGATTCTATTTTCTTTCCTCAAAAAAAATTTTTTCTATTTTTTCTGATGGTAGATATAATGCATAGTCATAGCTGAAAATCCAAATATAGAGAAATATAAAATATAAAAAGAAAAATCATCCTAAATCTAACCATTTATAAATAACTATCATTAACATATTCTTCCAAAAGACGGATTTATTCTGTATATTTATAACCACTCATACATGTATTTGTGTATCTATGTATGAGCACATATATACTTCTTTTCTTTATATATACTGAAGGTAGAGAAATGTTTAAGATCATTTGCTTGAAAATAAAAATGATAAGCTGTTTCAAACACTCATTCTGCTCTTCCATTTTCATTTTAGCAGGCCAGGTTTGGGATTCTTCTGTGTGTGTATGTATGTGTATGTGTGTGTGTTTCCACCTGGTATTGCTATTGTCTACTTAAGGGCAGATGAAAAAATTGTCTGCTTGTTTTACTTAAAAAAAAAAAAAAAAAAAAACCAAAAAAACACCTCTGGCAAAATTTTTCCAAGGCCTGAGAACACAGACATCTGTATTAAAAGTGACTGGCTCACTGATTTATAGTAGTAGCCCATGGTCCTGAGAAAAACTGCAAAGTAGACAAGATGACTTTTATGGCCTCCCACTTCTTGGTCAGAAAGAGCACTACACTAGTAATTAGGACATGAAAGCTCTACTGATCATGTGTGTGACTTGAGCATTTCACTCAACCTTCCTATGATTCGTTTCAATTCTAAAACCCTGTAATTCACGCTGTCTCCCTATTCCCCCACCATCTTCTTTGCTGCTCTCAAAATAAGTAAAAATAATCCCCTCCTCCTATTTCACTGGGATTCCATCATTTAAAATAAACCTTTCTTCTGACCAACAAAGTCCATTTCTTTAATGTACTTATTCACCCCTAGATGGGAAGAACAAGGTAATCTGATGAGATCAAAGATGTGGGCAATATCTTGGTGAAGAGGGAGGGCAGCAACTCAAAAAAAAACAATTAAGCAAGTTTATAGGAACAAAATTTTAATTTAAAATTAAAATAGCTTTATGAGCTCCACAGGAAAAAATTATAATCTTTCAACTTAGATCATCTATTTTATTAAATTTAAAAAGAAATCTATTAAATTTATTCATCTATTAAATTTAAAAAGAAAGCAGTGTTTTTAGCTCCCAATATGAAGATCTGAGCATATTTAAGATAGCAACATGGAAGCAGCTTTGTAGTATTTCGTCCATTACATTTGTGCAACACTTTAAAGCTCAAAGTGCACTCATATGCATTATTTCATTCTCAAAACAAGTACATACGGCAGTCACTATTGATTATCTCTCTAACATCCATTTCCCCCATATTCTCCCTTCCCACAATTTTTTTAAAAATATCTTCCCTCTACCATGTAACTCTGTAAAATGTAACCCCATCACCAATTGCAGTAGGTATCTCCTGATTTAAAAGAGACCAACGATGATAAACTTATTCCCCTTGTCATAACAGGTTACAAAGTATGTGTGACTTAACTCTGGTCAATAAAATATGAAGGGAAAAGCATGCCAGTAGGCTTGTGCAAAAGATTCCCTTTGCTTTTGATAAAAAAAAAAAAAACCTAAAAAACAAAAGGCAGAGAGAGATACATAGGAAGAAAATGTTCCACTCCTTCCTCTGGCCTATGCACGTCTAGATATGATCTTCCTGCCAGCCTTAGGATGAATCCAACACATATAGGATGCAGAGCCAAGAAGAAGAGGCAAATCAGAGTTCTGAAGTACTAGCTTGGGGCTACCCATATTACTCCCATACTTCAATGTTTCATTTCAGTTATCTACTGCATTTCAGCCACTGTAATGTGGCTGACACCGAGATAAACATTATACCTCATAAACCTCTCCTTTCCCAATCTGAACCTCCTCCTCCTTCAGCCAAAAGTTCTCCTTTCCATTTGGGCTGAGGTAGGCAAGACAGGAGGGTCACTATTACAAGCTGTTAGCCCAGCACGCTTCGCACCAAGCTCAAGTTCTCCTGGTATACATCAGGGGTGTCACATTTCCTCTTCCAAAGAACAACCTCCACCAACTCCACCCAGCAGTCCCTACTCAGGTTGAGGAGATGTTAGAATTATAAGAAGGCTCCTCCTCAACCGTGATGCTATAAAAAGCTGGAAAGTAGCATATGAAATCAGATCAGGGACCATATTGGAAAATATATGATAACAATAGACTAGATAATCAAACAATTCACTCTAAGGAATGAACCTCTCGTAGGTTCAGGAATACCAGAATCCTTTTTCTTTTTTTTAAGAGGATGCTATAATATTAAATAAATCTCTAAGAGGTACTGTAAACTAGGAAAGGTGATATTTTATAAGCAAACACCCTCTTCGACATATTAACCAACAGTTCTTAAGTTAGCTTAGAAAGGAAATCGTTTTTAAAAAATCTATGAACCCTAAATATTTTATTGCAACTAAAACATAAAAATGTGCATTCATAAGACAATTTTATAATACAGGGCCAAGGCATTTTCTTCAAGAGTCTATTGGTGGATGTGCTATTACTTTATTAAGTATGAAATGTCCGATTTCCTTAAGTACTAAGTTTGACAGTTGATATCTCTGACAATTCACTTAGACACCTCTTTTTTTATTTTTATTGTGAAGGTACATCCTCATTCTTTCAAATGCATATTTTGGCTTGTGATTATCTTTCACAATTTTTAGAGTAATTTTTGTGAAACCATGGAGAGGTCAAAACTTTGTGTTATTTTCAAATAGGAGTTTCGTCATGGAACCAATGCAGCACAGACAGCTTGAAATATCAACGACATGTTTGGGAAGGATGTGGCTAATGAATGCACAGTACATCCATGGTTTGAGAAGTTTTGTTCTGGTGATTTTAATTTTGAAAATGAGCCACGTGGGCAACCTTAGACCAAGGTGGTGATGATGAGCTGAAAGCTGTAGTGGAAGCGAATCCATCTCAGCCTATGGGTGAATTAGTAGCAAGGTTTGATGTTACTATTGCAATAATATTGGACCATTTGAAACAAATCATCAAGGTAAAGAAGCTGGATAGATGGGTACCACATGAATTAAACGAGCAATCATTGAGAAATCATCTCAAAGCTCACTTTTCTTTGCTGTCATGACATAAAGGCAAACCATTTCTACACCGTATTGTGGCATCTGATGAAAAATGGATTCTTCTTGACAACTGCAAGCATTCGGCACAATGGTTGTATAAAGATGAAGTACTGAAACACAGTCCAAAACTGAATATTCATCAAAAAAAAGATAACAGTGTCTGTTTGGTGGTCCAGCACTGGTATTATCCACCACAGCTTCAGGAAATCTGGTCAGTCAATTACAGCAGATGTCTACTGCAACCAATTAGATGAAATGAGGTTGGTTGCGATTAAGCAGCTGACATTGGTCAATAGAGACAGGCCAATCCTCTTGCAAGACAATGCTCAACCACATGTCGCACAAACAACACTGCTCAAACCACAAAGGCTGGACTTGGAAACTCTCTGGCATCCACCATATTCACTAGACTCTGCACCAACTGATTACCACTTCTTCCAGGCTATGGACCACTTCTTGCAAAGAAAAATAATTCAATTCTCAACAAGCTGTGGAAAATGCCTTCTGTGATTTCATGGCCACTTACTCTCCAGGCTTCTTCTCTGCTGGCATAAGCAAGCTACCATTAAGATGGCAAAACTGTGTCGATAGTTTAGGTGCATACTTTGATTAATTGTACTGCTTTTTGTTTGAGATATAATAAACTATACTTTTGATTCAAAATTGGACATTTCATATTTAATGACCTAAAATTTTATTTTTCTTGCAAAAACCACACCCATTGTACATCACTTGTGATTTCCAGTTTCTGTTTCTTAAATATGGAAAGACGTTTCACAAACACCGGAAAAGCAATTTTACTGCAGAATCTTTAGATTACTAGGGGTTTTTTTTTTTCTAATCATTTAAAATGATTTCACCCTCACCTATTTCAACTGTAATTGATTTTGGCTACTGACCTATTTTCAAAGCAGCCAACTGGTTCTCATACAAACTCCTTTTTGCCTTCAGACTTCACTGAATAATGTTTCATTAAACTATGTAATTACAATATCAAGTGCAACTGCCATTAACAGTTTGTTAGGTACAAACACAAACAATTCTTAGCAAGTCTATAATAACTGGTGGGAAAAAAAGTTCAAGAGTAAACTAAAGAGTAGTCTACTGCCACTCAATTTAGCACAGGCATCAGTCAGTAAATTCTACAGAAAGAGTGAAGACCATCATTTATTCTCACGAGTGGGTTAAGCAGTGGTCAGTCAAGAGAGATTCTCCTGTAAAAGGGTGTTCCCAAGAGTCTTTGCTTATCTACCCACCAATCAATTCCCCAACAATTCATATATATAAGCAACTTCTGAAATGAAAGAAGATTCACACAGTGTCTACTATGTGCTAGGCAATCTCATAGTGCTTGCCGCTTTATATAAATGTTCTCAATTTTGGTGAAAAATATAATGGCAGAGTGATTCCCTTCTTTTTCTTTTTTTTTTTCTTTTTTCCAAATGCAGTTATCAGTTAAAGAAAGCAGTTCCAGGGAATATAAAGTCATCTAACCAAATGAAACAAACTTGAGTACACCTTAAATCTGACATTACTACACTAGAGGAAAAAAAGCATTAAATATTTGTGTTTAAGAAAAAGAATATCATGAGATTTTACCTAATTTCATTGAAAGCTATGAAAAATATGGACATGATTTAGCCATAACTTTCATTAAATTAAAACTATGTAATATATCATTAGAAAAGAAAATGACCCCAAAAGTATCTCTTCTTTCCCAAATACATAAACATTTCAAGTTCATTATTAAGAATTCTTTCTTATAACTAAGATAGTAGGTGGGAAGTGGCAGGAGAAAACATAACCAATCACTTACTGTGATCTAAGAACAAATCAGTATGCACTTTCCTTAGGTTCCATGATAGAAGGGAACCCCAAATATTTACAGCTTCTAAATCTCAGCTTTGAGAAGAGAGCTAGAAAAAAACATGTCTAATAGCAAACTCCACTGTGTCTCTAAAAGTTATCTATCCCCACATGTATCTCTCGTTCTATATTTTCTGAGTACTTCAGAAGTCACTTCACATTAATGGATAACGCACACTCGATTTCTATACATTAAGAATCCCAAGTATGATCCTGCAGATAGTACAAAGGTATTGTTCTGAGGTAGCTTAAGTTACCATAATCATACTGTTTGCACATATAGAATCCCTACAATTAGAGAAAGGCAGATACCTCAAAACTGCCACTTCCAAAGAAATTACATCTTGAAGAACCAACACTCAGACAGATACCAATATCAATTAATCCTACTAAATACTAACTGCTTGAGAAAAGACAAAAAGGAAGAAGATGGAAACAGATCATTGGTGGTGTAAGACTTTGAAGTCAGAAAAAAATTTGATTCAACTATGCATTCTGCTACTTCCAAGATTTATCTTTCACAGGTTACTGCTTCCTGGTCTCAAAATGGAGATCACACCATCTAACTCATAGAGTGGTCTTAACAGTATCATTTATGACCTCCATACAAAGTAGGCACTTAATAAATTATAACAGGTATTGTTGTTATTGGGAAGTTCAAGGTAACACAAATTTACTTATAATGTAAGTCCTTGTTCAATGCTAAGAGGGAAATAATTAGTTTAAAAAAAAATCAAACAACCTCAATCTTCCCTGTAATATGATTCTACATGCATTTAAAAACCGGTGTTGTGAGGGTGATATTTTTCTAAGTGCTACAGATAATGATTAAGTTTGAGGTTAGATTATTTTAGGGTCATCTAATATTTAAAATGACTGAAAACCTCCCACATATTTATCTGAAACTGTGGAAGTTTCACATTTTATCATTCCACTGTTATAATCAGTTCTCTACATGTATAAATTCTTTACATTTCACCTTATGTATAGCAAATCTCACCTATCAACAGTAATATAAACTATCCAATGACCTATAGTTTATTTTTTTATTTAATATTTCAGCATTCCCTCTACTTGGTGTGATATAATACATCCGTTTGAGAAGCCCTTTAAAACTGAACAACCACTTATCCCATTCTGAAAAAAAATCTAAACCAATAAACTACACCAGAATAAATCTATTCTCAGCACAGAGGGGATTACAGGATGGACCAGAGGGGACACAGAGAAGTAACTGGTGAGCTTCCCATTTCTTCCTGAGTTACATTTTTACAGTCTGATTTATTTTATGTATAACCAATGGCCAGATTACCAGACACACCCATATTCAAATACAAATAAAGAAATATAACAAAGCCATGTATAAACTGGTTTGGATTATATACTTTTCTGCTTTCCTATAGTAGCACAAATGATAGCAAACTATTTTGTTATAATCTGCTTCCTTAAACTTACTATCCTCATTTGCCTACCTATGATCAGCATAGAATCTATATAAACTCAGACCTTCATATCTCAAACTGACTCATTTTTAAATACTACACATTATGGACTTCATGGCCTGATCTCCACCTACTTTCACAGCTTCCTCTCCCACAAAGACCTCCTGGCACAGCAGCCTTATGTCCAGCTCAACATGCCCTATAACACCAAACCACATGTCTGTGCTCAGGCTGTTCCCTTCACCTAGAAAACGAGCCCCACCCTACCCCGCATCCCCTAATTTGCCTATTAAAATATTTTAAGACCCAGATGCAGTGTTACCAGCTCTACACTCATTCATAATTCTCCAGTCAAAAATTAGTATCTTTCACAAACACACCCCAAGCTTCCATGCACCTCCAATAAAACCCATGGGAATATTGTATAGAATTATTTTTGTGCGTGTCTGCTTCTCCCTTGAAGGCAAATACTGGGTCTCATTATCTTCATATTCTACCCACTGTTCCATTCGCATCACATAGTAAAGGTCCAAGTTGAATTAAACTATTTTTTGATTTTAATTCCAGTCCTTTATTTTGAAGGAAGCAATAAATGCCTTTCAAGTATTGAAGATTTTGTTAATACATTGTTAAAATTTACAAATCTAAAAATGAAAATATCGGTAATTACATATTGCATTAATTTTAAGTTGATGATTGGCAGAGAGGTCAGTGAGTACAGTAAATCCTCAGTAAAGATAATCATTTCTAAAGATTCTCCCCAAAAACTCTCATAAATATCAACATCAAAATTAACCTTTCTGTCCCCCATTCTAGTAAGAACTACTTCTACTTGATGCATATCCAGAAATGCAACCTAACTTAAAGCAAAAGTGTCTACACATTCGGCTAAGAATCCATGCCAAAGCCATATAATGTATTTGATAACATCCTTCTTCCAATGCCTATATATACAATTTTCATATTTTGTACAACTATAAAGGCTAATGTATACAAAACATGAAGATAATTTATCTATACTCAGGTTATAGCTACAGCAAAGTTTGGAAATAATTATAAAATGCACTAAGCACATCTCAGAAAAAAGGAAAGAAAGAAAGAAAGATATTAAGAATGTCACAAACCAGGTCTGATTTTTTGGTGGAAAATGTTTTCTTAAATTGGTGTCACATCTTTGTAATTCTAAATTATTATTTAATTTTTGTAATATTTTTCTCCAAATTTATTTGTGGGGAAAGCCAATATTCTTCAAAGAAACATATGGAACATCAAAAAGTGATATTTTTAATTTTAAAATCTATCCCATCTTAGATATAGTTCAATATCTCTTACTATCTGTGGTCAAACGTCATTCGTATCAGAAGAAGTAACTGCAAAAGTAAAAGAAATGACTTATTTTGTTAATTTATTAAAAATAAGTGGGCTTAGTGTTCTAATTTAAAACAGTGTTCTAATAGAAGGTTTAAAAGGGGCCACTGACTGACCAGCCTGAGTACTCATCACAACATTAGAGTTAAAACTAATTCACAGTGTAGCAACTGTAGCTTTCTCCCACACACTCTGTCTCCCACCTGAACTTAACCTCCTGGCCTGAAACACGAGGTGGGAAAAACTGGAACGATCATGCCACAAGCCTAACTAACCCCCACGAGCATACACATCTCCATCACCATCCTGCTGAAAAGAAATGTGGGGGCTGTGGACCAAGAGAACCGACACTTCTGTGTGTCACTTCCCCTGCATGTGGGATAAACAAACAAGCACCGTAACAGTAACCCTCAGAGTAATTTTGTTACCTTTGACTGATGATTTGGTTAAGTTTTGAGCTAAGTCAAAAGCTCTATCAAATATAATAAGTAAATCCCTGTGCCCCCCCATTAAAACAAACAATCCAACGGGAAGTTTAGCCCTGAACTAAATGCTGGCCCCAGTCACCTCCTTCCAGCAGATCCATGCCTTCCTCCTGCCCAAAGCCCCTACCCCAAAGGTAATTGTCCAGACACAATCAAGGAGCGCAGTGGGCTGCACTCTCCACCTCAAAATCCCTCCTAAAAGCAGCCCCCGCCTTAGCCCAGCTCGCCCACCTCCTTCCTGCTCCCATTCGCTCCGCACCACTCGGGCAACTTTTGCACCCAGCCCGGCCCGCCGCCCGCGGCCCCCTCCTGCCCCCCGAGCCCTCCGCGCCCTCTACCTCCCGACCGCGGCCCCCTCCGGCCCGCGCCTCCGAGCAGCCCGCCCAGGTCCTCGCCCACCCTTCCTCGCAGACCGCCGCCCGCGGCGCCGCCCCCGCCGCACCCCACCCCACCCCGCCCGGGACCCCAGCCCACCCCGCCCCACCCGGGAGGGAGGGAGCCGCGACCGCGCTCAGGCTGCCGCCGGGCCGGGGCCGGCCAGCCGGCCGAGCACAGACGCGCAGGGGGCTTTACCTCAGAGGCGCTGTCGCGAGCGGCGGGGTCGGTCCGGGCGCGGGCGGCGCCCCCAGGTCCGTCAGTCAGCGGCGACGGGGGCAGCGGCGGGGGCACAACAGACGCGCCGGCGGCCGGAGGAGGAAAACGAGCCACGCAGGGAGGGATGAGCGAGGTAGGGGGAAAGGAATGAGCGAGGGAGGTAACACAGCTCGGCTCGGACTCGGTCCCCGCACTACTGCCGGTGCCTCCTACCGCCGCCAGTGGCCGGAGAGTCGCCGCCCGAGCCGCTGCTGTCGCCACCGATGCAGCCTGGAATGAATGCACAGCGGTGCCTCACTTATCCGGAGGTCAAACATCCTTCTGCCTCGGGCATCCGGATCGACGCCGGACCCGGAAGTGAACACACGGAAAAAAAATAGAAAAGGAAAGCGTCTCTCTAGTGGCGGCGGCCCCTCAGCCTCCCGCATCAGCGAAAAGAGCCGAGTGGAGCCGAAGATTACACCGACCTGCTCGGATTGGTCGGATCGCTGACCGGAAGAGAGGCAGCGCGCTCATTTGCTGGCAAAGCCTATAAACATCAAACCACGCCCCCTCCCCACCTTCGCCTAAGCAGTGGGAGAGGGAAAGTGAGGAGGTTTCGTGGATACGAGTATGAGTATGTTTCTCTAGAGGAGGCCGTGAAAGAAGAGGCTTAACAAGGTCTACGGAGAGAACTGGAGGAAAATGCTCCCGTGGTTTAGGAGAGCTACCAAGAATGGAGCGAGCAAAGAGCGTTAAGAGTGCCATTGTACAGAGTCAGGGTGCTGAGGCTTTCCCTGGTGCGCCCAGCACAGCCCTCAGGTTCTGAAAACTCTTAGGGCCTGGCCTAAAGGGATGACATCACTGGGTTGACATTTTTCCCCCACTGCTTTCTAACTCCAGTGTTACATCGGGGATTCAGCTGCTTAGAAATATGAATTGTGGCTCATATTTGCATCTCATTTGCTATCTATGAAGAACTCCGTTTGCGAGCTCAGGTAATCCTCTAAGCTATACAGTGTGGTAGATATTATCTCAGTTTTTCAAATGAAACTTCTGAGGTTCCGAGAAGCTGAACATCACTCACGGTCATAAAGTTGTAGAACACAAACTGGAATCGATGTTTTCTGGCTCCTCTCCCGTACACTCTGCCCACACAGAAAGGGCGGAAGAGTACATTTGTTCCTCTCTCCCTCCTGCAGTTGGTTAACTACGATAGAGATAAGTCATTCTGAAAGACCTCTCTGGAACTTGATCTACCATGAAGGCAATGTGGAGGATTCCGAAACTATAATTTTTTAATTGTTATTTTTAATGTTACTTATGTCTAAAGTCCTTTCAAAACTTGGGCATTTAAGATGCGCATGAAGAAAAATCACAGCTTGGTGGTATGTTTAAAAATGTTCATTCTATCAAACAGTTTTATATTCTTGATATACTTCCTGTATCAAGAAACTTGTATATCTCTACCTCTCCCTCTTTCTGTCTCTCAAAACTTAAAGACTTCAGTGAAACAAATGTACTTTATAATAATTGAGGATTTACTGCATTTTCCTCCCTACCTTGCCAGACTGATGGTAGTGCTAATGTGTTACCTTCAGAGGAGTAGTTATGTGGAAAGATGCTGTTTTTGTTTTGTAATACAACAGTGCCTTCTCTACCTCTCTTTTCATGCTCTTCCCCAAACCGAAAGTTGAGGAATGACATCACCAGTCTTAGAAGAACAGTGATAAGAGCACTGCTTTGAGCTTACCACATCATCATTCTAGAAGAGACTCAAAAGCAGCTAAGATTTATGCGTGCTTAGACTTGTGAATATCTTGCCTAGTCAGATGACATAATCTCAAAATTTCTGATCTATCCCAAGACCCAATCAATACTAGACAAGAAACAAAGTTAACCCTATCTCACTAAATGGAAGAGAAATATCTGCAACACAGGAAACTAAATATTGTCCTCAACTCCCAACAAACATTTTATACTTTCTGCCTCAAAAAAAACTCAGTTTAGATAAAAAACACCAACCCCACTAATTCTTAATAAATGTTTAGGAAATACAAGTATATAAATATGTGATCAAATCACATTTTAAAATTAGAATTGAGTAGGAATAAATGTTTACTTGTTTACATTTTTTTACATTTTTTATATTTTACAAAAAATCAGAGAAGATTTTTTGTAAAATTTGGCTATAGATTAAAATTGGCAAAGCCAGGTACAGTGGCATATACCTGTAGTCCCAGCTACTTGGAGGCTTAGGCAGGAGGATTCCTTGAGCCCAGGAATTAGAGTCTAGCCTGGGCAACACAGCAAGACTTCATCTCAAAAAAAAAAAAAAAAAAGGCAAATAATGTAGTCAGAAAGCAATTAAATTTTCAGGTCCTTCTACTAACTTATAAGAAAAAAATAGCAATATGAAAACAGCTTATATTAATGGAGAAAAAGCCAAACCACAGGCATCTCAACCAAAACTTTTATAGCAAGGTATCTCAACTTAATCAGACAGATCATACTTTTCAATCTACTATATTACAAATCAAATACAGTTTATTTGTTGTGTCACCCTATATTTCCTAGAATTGCCATTCTTCAGTATTTAGTTTCTATTATTTTTCAGTATGATTATAGCATAAATCCATGTGTTAGTGCTGTCACAAGCTTTTATATTATAGTACACTGGAAACTTGCATTCATCAAATTTCTCTTTTGCCAAAAGTTTCTCTTCATGTCCTACAAACACTTTGAGAGAGAGAATGGTATGCAGATTTTGTGGAAAATAAAGCTGGTCCTTTTCCCTTCTCTGTAAGCAGTAAAACTTCAAGTGGGAGAAAGAATGAAATACAACAGTTTGATTAGAGTTTTAAGCAAGAAATTATGAGATTAATATATTTACTAAAACTTTTCGAAATAAAAACAGATGAAACATTCATTTATTTATTCCCAATATTTTCTTCAGTTGTACTAGTAAACCTATCATGGTGATTTGCTGGTTGACATAGGGTAAGGCCTGAGACATCACCAAAGTATGCTTAATTCTTTATTTTTCAAACATTATTTTTAAGGTAAAGTGCCTGAAGGAAAGATGTAATTAAGAAAAAGTAAACGGTGAAGTAGAAAGAGGAAGGATACATAATGAGACACCGTATCAGTAGCCAGGAGCTGGGGGCAGAGCAACATATTTTTCTAAGACCAGGAAATTAAGTTTTTCCCCAGTCAAGCCTACAGTCAGGGGGAGGGTCAGGAAGGATTCTGGAAGAAAGCCAGTCACATACAGCAGCTAGATCAGGTTTTTGAGAAGCTATCATTTAGCAACCTTTCTTTCAGATTGTTACATGAGTACATCTAGAGTCAAGACACTGGTTTATAGTAACCTTAGGATGATTTTAAGAATTTTCTAGGTGGAAAAATAAATATGCAAGAATCACAAAACTTTTCCAAGAGGCTTTAATATATTGTATAATAATGATCTTCAGAAACGTTTAATAATATCACATATTTAGGCCTCCTGGTCTTGGCTCAGGCAGCCATAACGCAATACCATTGTGCTAGATGATTTAAATAATAGAAATTTATTTTCTCACAAGTCTGAATGCTGAAAGTCTGAGATCAGGATGCCAGCATGCTCAGGGTCTGTTGAGATCTCTCTTCCTTACTTTCTGATTGGCGCCTTCTTTCTGTGTCCTCACGTGGCTTTTACTTGGTCTGTGGGCATGGAAAGAGAGAGTGATCTCTCTCTCTTCTCTCATCTTAATCTCATCATGAAGGCCCCACCCTCATGACCTCATCTAAATTTAATTGCCTCCCAAAGGCCCCAACTCCAAATTCCATGACATTAGGGGTTAGGGTTTCAACGTAAGAAATAGGGGGAGACAAAATTCAGTCCATAGCACTCCTCGAAGGACTATCTTCCATGTAGAGAGTATATTATCTATCAGTAAAAGAGAAGGTAAAGGTTAGACAGGATGTTAATAATGGAAGACAACTTGTGGACAACAATGTTAAAACCTCATAGAGAAAAGAATACATTCTTAAGAGAAAGAACTTCAATAAAGAAAACTCTGGAGAGAAAACCTATAAACACCATAAAAGTGTAAAAGTGTCTTGCCAAAAGACACAAAATGTCTACGTAGGCAATTTAATTTTTATTTTTTTCCATTAGCAGACCTGAATTTTGGCAGTTTTGATCCAAAGAATATTACTTTGTGATAAATGGAAGAGTTAGCTAAAGCTGTGATTTTCTTGTAATGGTTTCAAGAACAGGTTGAATTCTGAGTAATATAGGAATCTAAAATTTAGAGATGGTCGTAATAATTAGTCCCTGTTCCATTTCCCTCCCATTGTCCTTTTTTGCTCCCCATAATTATATCTTCCTATATCTACCTCAGGAGTCCATCCCAGCTCATAAGGAAAATCTGAGCAATACTAAGGATGTTATCAGCCCTCTCCCATAGGAATCAAGCAGCCTCTAGCTGAAGATGTAGAGTGCCAAGGAAGAGCTCTGGATTAGAGGAAGACTTCAAAGTGTGCCACTCCCCTATCTCCCTAATGTTTTCCCAGTCTATAGCACTGGACTTCTTCTTTGGTTTCCTTTCATAATAGAAACTTTAGCCTTTCCAAAACCCCCATCCAATGTGGAAAAGGTTTAAGTTTTGTTTGGAAAATTTTTCACTAGTCCCAGTTCTGTCTAGGTGGTGACATAGAGTCTCGTTATGATGGATTACCCTCAAACTGCTAAACTGCTTCAAACATCACCCACTGACTAGGCTTACTGGATCACTATATCCTTCTGCTGGATAGGACTGCACTGGTGCCAAAGCTTGTCTACTCCATGTATGAACTTCATGTGCCCTTTGGACAGTGAGCAAGGTCTACCTTGTGGTGGTCAGCCTCTTTGTGTAATCATGTATCTTTGGTCTCTGCCATGCTTGCTCATGCTTGAGGTTAACTTCCTCCCTCTCTTCACCAACTAGTACTGCTAAATGCCTGACATGTCATCAACCTCCCATCTACTCCTATTATGGTATTGATGCCTGATGACTAAACAACATCACAAAGTCAATAGAAGTTAAAATTGATAAGGGAGGATACTTGAGTTATAAAACCCTCACATCTAAATAGATGTGTGTACTTCTACTACAATTAGTATTATACCACTTTTCAATCTCCTTCTATATTCCTTCTTTACAACAAGCTATTTAAGTACTCTGAACATCAGTTAGCTCATCTGTAAAATGAGGCAGTATTATCTATATCATATTTACATCAGGAAGATTAAATGCAATGATATATCTGTAATGTACTTACCACAGTGTCTGGCATATAGTAGGCACTAAATAAATAGTTGTTAGGTACCGCATGACCACTAGGAACCTGCATTCTCCAATCTCACATGAACAGTTATCAGAAGTTGAAAATAGATTCCAAGATGTGTCCTAGCATTAAGAGTCGAAGACAAAGAGCTGGATTTGTGGTCCTGAGGCAAAACATTATTTGAATTTGCTCTGGGCCCTCTTTTTTTCTTTTTTTTTTTTTTAAACCAAGTATATACAGACATTTATGGTATATTGGCTGCCCAGCATCTGTTTACTCCTTTTCTAATAGCACTCAGATTTTCTTCTGATAGATTTTCTCCATCTCACTCTTTTCAGTGATCAGAGGCTCTGCCTTCCCATAGATGCGATGTAAGGTGGGGGTCATTTTGCCAATTGGTTGCTCTCACCCTAGATTTGAATCTTGAGCCAAGGGACAAGGAAACTAAAAATGGTTGGAATGGAACTGCATCTCAAGAGCAGAACCCTGGCCACACAGTTCTTGAGGTAGAACAGTGGCTATGATCCTACTTCCCAGCCTCCGGAGCATTCTGGATTCTGCCTAGACCAGGTGTTCCAGGTTCTGTAGATTCTGTGAAACCACCCCAGGTGCCTTTCACTAAGCTCTGTTTTGCTCAAATTACTGAGTATATTTCTATTGTGTTACAACTGAAAAATCCTGATCACCAGGCTTTCATTCCTGGCTTTTGGTTTTGCTCACCTCTCTCTCTCCTACAAGTCTCTTTTTCTTGCGTAGTCTGGCTCTGTGTCCACTTGAGTTCAAAGCTGTAGTTCAACCCTGCTTCGCTCCTTTGTCTTCACCCTAATATAATCTCTGACTGTCTCACTGTTGTTGTGAGGCTCCCTGGCTTCAGGCTTGGTTCTCCTAATTGACAAAGCTGGCCACACCCTGCCAAAGCTTTGTATTTCAGGGCAGCTGCCTGCTGTCACCAGGTAGCCCTACCTCAGCTTCTTACTGAAACCCTGCCAGTTGCAGACCTAACCCTTTGGACTGTGACTAAATGCTTTGTGTTCTGCCAACTTGGGTGACCTGATCTAACTGAGAACAAATTTCAACCAAATGCCAATACTTGCTGCTTTCTAGAACTGTTACTTTAGTATACATTAGTGTATATTTTTCAACTTATATTCATAGTAATAAAAGCCAATGTAGGCTGGGCGTGGTGGCTCACGCCTATAATCCTAGCACTCTGGGAGGCGGAGGCGGGCGGATTGTTTGAGCTCAGGAGTTCAAGACCAGCCTGAGGAAGAGCAAGACCCCATCTCTACTAAAAATAGAAAGAAATTAATCGGACAACTAAAAATATACAGAAAAAATTAGCGTGGCATGTTGGCGCATGCCTGTAGTCCCAGCTACTCGGGAGGCTGAGGCAGAAGGATTGCTTGAGCCCAGGAGTTTGAGGTTGCTGTGAGGATGACTCCACGGCACTCTAGCCCAGGCAACACAATGAGACTCTGTCTAAAAAAAAAAAAAAAAAAGCCAATGTAGTCCTGTATCTCATTTCCTTTACATGTATTAATATTACCTATGCTCTTCTGATCTTGTTGACTTACATCAGCAAAGAGAAATCAACTTAGTCTCTTTACAATGAAAAAATTATATGTTCTAAAGTTGCTATAGCTATTCGGGTATTTGGTGATGGGGTAGCACTTTTTTTTTTTTTTTTTTGCAAGCTACATAATCAACTCAGTCCTGGTTTTGGAATATTAAAAAGAATACATTATGTAGTGTTTCAGCTACAAACCAAAGCAGCAGTCCCCAGCTTCCTTCTACATGCCTTTATTTTAATTTTTTTAAAAATATTTTTGCAGCTGGGACATACTTCCAAGTTGCCTTGGGGAGTTCCCCCCCTCCTACATGCCTGTAAATCAGACATTAATATCTCATTGGAACTCTTTCAGTGGTGTTGAACAGGCTACTCTACAGAGTCTTGATCAGGTTGCAAAAAAGAAGCTGGCTTTAGAAATCATTTCCACATATTAGAAAACCCAATTTTATATGACTAAGTGATAATAAATATTAGTTATTATTAAACTCAACAGACCAAAACATTGTTCAAAGCAATAAAAATAATATGTAGCAGATACTAGAATTATGACTGATAAAGGGAAAGAATAGTAATTTTATTCTATATATATATAATTAGTTTTTAAAAGATCGTAATTCTGAGTGACTTTAAAATGTAATAATTTTTATATCCCCAGTAGGATATATCATAAGGACCAATAAAATTGCAAAAAAACTTTTTTGACTTTTGAGTAGTCATATTATTGGTAGTCATGCTGATATTGTTTTCTGGTACTATTATGTGTGTAATATAGGATGAAGCAAAATGAGTAATTATGATATATTCTAATTCTGCTATTCCTGATGTTGATACAAATGAAAAGAGAGACCAGCTAAACAGCCTATAGTCCTAAATTTGAATTGGAAGCATTCCCATGAATTCATAGTATTTTATACAAATATTTCCTAGTCCAGTTCACTGAAGAGGCCCAGAAGCAAGCCGAATTCAGTTGCAATGAGTATCTTTAGCCCCCACACTTCAGACTTCAAATAGCAGAGCCTTTGGAAGAGAGACAAGTAGAATATGGTACTATATTAGCTTCTTACTGCTGCTCTAGCAAATTACCACAGTTTTAGTGACTTGAAACTATAAAAATTTATTATCTTATAGGCCTAGAGGTCAGAAGTCCACAGCGGTTCTCACTGAGCTAAAATCCAGGCATTGGCAGGGCTCTGTTACTTCTGGAGGTTCTAGCAGGTAATTCATTTGCTTGTGTTTTCCAGCTTCTAGAACCTTCCCGTATTCCCTGTTTCCATCTTCAAAACCAGCCATCTGCTCTCTCACTCTCTTACCTCCCTCTTTCACTTATAAGGACTCCTGTGATTAAACTGAGCCCACCAGGATAATCCAGGATAAGCGCCCTGTCTCAAAATCCCTAATTTAATCTGAAGGCTTAGTCCCTTTGCCATGTGAGGTAATATATTCACAGTTTCTGGGGATTAAGATGTGGACATCTTTGGGGGAGGGCCATTATCCTGCCTACCGCAGGCACCAAGTCAAATAGAAGGGTTTTAGGTTTTAAAAAGCGGGTAGAGTCCAACCCCACTTGCTAAGATAAGGACTAATACATACTAATGTCACATCTGGCTCTTAGAATAATTTACTGGTATTGCCTACAAGCCTTGTATAACGGTAAATGGAATGAAATAAAACTAACAACTAGTGAGTACCTAACTGAAGACTGTCAGGCATTTTCTAGAAAACATTTCTTAATTATATAGGTAGGTATCATTTTCCTCTTTTCATACCTGGGAAAAGTAAGACTCAGAGCTGAAGTAGTGTTCAGATCACTCAGTCAGTAAATGACAGAGCTAGGATTTATATACCGATATGTCTGCCTCCAAAGTCCATGTGTTTATTAATACACTTCTTTTCATCATGTGGTAGATGTGAATTAGGAGATCCTGGCACACATTATCAGACTGAAGGATTACTTACTACAACACCTACTCCAGGTTGAACCTGTTTAGGCAAAGGAAGAAAGGAAAGAAAAGAGGAAGGAGGAAGGGAGGGAAACAGAGATCCTAAAGTAGTAATTTATACCAAGCTGAATTAGTGCAACTGAATGTATGTAAGAGAGCAATGAAAAAGGACAGCCTGTAGGAAAACTCTAAGACCTTGTTTTAAGCACAGCTTCAAGGATTATAGCACTCACAGGAAACAGCACCAGTCAGTGAATTACTGTGGTCTGTGGTCAGATACTTTTTAATCAACTCTTATTCCAAATGTCAAGTCCCAAAGAGTGACAGGTTCTTTAAGCCAAAGAACCAATATTTACTTGTGTACAACTGGCTTACTTATATAATTGATCCTTTCAGCCCTGTATGTATACAAATAGTTATTAATAATTATTTTTAGTAAACATTCTCCAACTGCTTATAACTCCAGATACCTTTTTTAAGTACTTTATCCTTGAGGATTCAGTAGGAAGTTGCATTGTTTGAAATTAGATAGTATCTGTTCTAACATGTTCTAATTATGCTTAGCTTTGATGAAAGGATGTCAATCTAATTAATGGTCTGCCATAAACTAGCAAGAGAAATGTTTGAGGGTATAACTTGACATATAAAACTTACTGAAAACATTTGAAAAATATTTTGGTGGAGGATTTTCTAAAAAATATGCAGCCCTTCTATTTCTACAGATACTCTTAAATTCATGCTTGGATTTAGTCAGATATATTTCATCACATGATTTTGTGTTTCCCCCACTGCTCCAACAAACAAACCTTGCGTATACTTGCTTTACCAAACTGTGCCCTTCTGTTATGACAACTGCTGACATTGAAGGACGTTATAAGAAACAGCCCTATGAAGCTCACTGTAGTAATTATTGTAGGACTGTTTCTAAGGATGATATTTACTACACACCACATCTAATACAGGGGACTATATCTTCTACATGAGGATCCAAAGAACAAATTTCTTTTAAATTACAACCAGGTAAAACTATGTTTCTTTTAAACAGCTGGTTTGTTTTAATCTTACAGATGCCATAAACGATTCAACTATTATATTTACTTATGCTGCTGATTGCCAGGAAGCCTAGAGCCAACTTTGTAGCCTATCTCTCGGTAGTCCAAATACCATAAGACATGTGTTTCAGTTAACCGACTCTAGTATAATCTTGTTTTACATATTCTTATTTTTTTCTTTCATTTTTATCTGGTGCTAAATGTATTTTTATAAACTGCTTTGGTTCCTTTAATTCCTTTGAAGCACAGTATAGAAAATATGTGGGAAAAATTAAGTCTCTGTCTATTTATTTAGCACATTCCATGAAAATTGATGGCTTTTTTCCCAAATTCGGAGAGTATATTTGGATTATTCTGATTTAAATGTGGCACTCCTCAATTTCTCACTAGGGGTTTCTGAGGGGCACCTCAGGAAAAATGTAATCATCTTCTAGAGCAGACGAAACTGAGGTACAAGGAGGTAAATATGACCCCAATCTGGAGAAACGTGCTATTAAATTAAGGTGTTTCGGACAGAGAAAACGAATATAAGCTTAAACTTGAAAGAAGCAAAGGTAGGCATTCATTTACATATGAAGCTGCTTTTTACATGGGTACTTTCTATATGCATATTGCTCCAAAATGTGTAGTAGCAGGGACTTGTGAATTTAGCAATGGTTAACGAATCTCCCAAGCAACATCATCTCAATAGTCACTAGTAATTGAAAAAGAATTACAAGTGTAAAATAACTATCAACTCATTATACATTGAGGAAATATAATAATAGCAATGCTGAGCACTGAACATTGAGTATGTACTGTATTCCAGGCACTGTATGATAGTACTTTGCCTGCCTTATCTCATTTAATTTTCAGACCCCATCAAGAAGGAACTGTTATAATTTCATTTTACAAATGAGAAATGTAAAGGAAAGCCACTGGGGGACTTAAGTAAGAGTTTAACATTCTCTGATTTACATCTGAAGAAGACTGTGGCTGCTATGAAGAGATTAGAGGATAAGGGCAGCCAGTTAGGAAGCTATTGTAATAGTGCACGCACAACATGGTGGCATGGACCACAATGGGATAGTGGAATAATGGAGTGTTGAGGGGTGTTAGATTCAGAATGTCTTTTAATTATTGTGTGTGTGTGTGTGGTTGGGGGGAGAGGGGGTATATCACTTTCCTTTCTCAAAGAGAATAGCCTCTCCATAGACTAAATGAGGGTTATCAAATATTAGTGAAGATCTCTGTCATTCCCCTCCATGCAAAGGGTGAAGCCAGGGCCTTTTTTCTGGTGATTTGGTGCTATGCAATTAGACTGTCTTCCAACAGAGGGGTGATGATTTTGTTGTGGAAAAATGTAGAAAACCTCCAGCTCCCTCATTCTGTTCCCTTTCGGTGAGGGTGAGTGCCATATCAATTCTCCTTTGAGCAGATTGTCATACCCACTGTGTTGGAGAACACAGAGGAGCAGATGTTAGGAAGCCAAAAACTTGGAAATATATTAAGATCCCAAGATGTCTTAGTTATTTCTTCACTTTTCCCTTTTATAAGCCTTCCCCCACTTAATACAGAGCTTTCATACGTAAATAAGAGCAGTGGAGATTCTAACAGCCTAAAATGTCCGAGGTGAAAGTGTGAGAATCAGCTTACATCTTTGCCAGGTCTCGAGCCTAAGAAACATGACGAAAATGCATTTATTGTGGGTTACCAAATGCATGCTCTCAAAAAACAAAATGTGTTTCAAAATGACCTAGCGTGATGTAAACATTCCAGTCTCACCACAGTTCTAATTAACTCTTGCCCTCTTCTTCTTGCCTCAAACATATTTTCTTCCTTTACAACCTCCTCATTGTGGTCTCAATAATAAAGGTTCCTGTATGTTTCTGTAGTGTCCACAGGTAGATTATATGTTTTATGGATTCCCTAATGTGGCATGAGGCTGCCACCATACTATTGGGCTAGTCTGAACTAAGATCCAAAATGGGGCAGGCCTATCACAAAGGGTAAGTTTGTAGCTAACTACATTCTAAACGTGTGTGTATAATGATAATATAATATTTATGTTATATAGTGTATATAATAAATGTATATGTATATGTATGTGTATATATTATAAAATAGGTGTATGTATGTGTATATGTATGTATATATATTATAAAACAGGCAGTTGTTTTGTTGTGGATATATTTGTTTTGTATGTTATCCATCTACCACCATCACCCCCAACACACACATACTTTTAGTGACATTGATTCTATTGCCTCATATGAGCAAACAAAGTCAACCACTTTAACCTCCCCAAACCTTTTGAACCCATATCCTTTTCCGAGTAAAAGTTTTGTTGCTCCTTGTGAAGGCCGTGGACTTTTTTCACCTTTAATTCCATGTCTTTTTACAAACTATAGATTCCTAGATCACTGGGAAGCCCATCCGTAAGAGCCTCACATGCTCTCAGATTGGATTGTAATGACTGGCTTGGTAAAGTTACTGGAAATAAAGCACAGGAAGCAAAGTGTACATTTGCCTGTGGAAGCCAAGTCAGATCTAAAACTAACTCGTCTTTAATTCTGCATCCAGGACTTGAGTTAATTCCAAATCTCCCTTTGGTTCAAATCATCTACATGGTGTAGGCCTCAAGGATCTGCACTGGAACAAAGACTCTAAGATAATTTCTCCCTGACCTCTTTACTCACCTTTCCTATCCTGACTCTTGAACACAGTTAGCTTTCCAGGTATCTTCAGTATTAGAAGTAGAAGCTTCCTGCAATTACTAATTTCTAGACATCACTTTCCCTAGCTTATCCTCCAGATATTATAATATTTTTGGTTTTTTTAAACATTCTCTTCATTAAATCAACTATGTTTGAAATATGTAGAGTAATTTCTATTTTCCCTGCTGGGCACTGGCCCAGAGAGGTCTAAAGTAGCACCTGATGAATGTAACTCCCTGGAGCTGAACTGATAAGCAAAATTGACTCACTTGCTCTCTTGTGCAAGTATGTACTCTCTCTCTCTCTCTCTCTCTCTGGCAGCTTTGCCTTTAGCATAATTTCTAGTCTTTGCTTGAGGATAAGGAGCAGGAGTTTATGCTCTACACCCTTCTCAAACCTAGATTTCCCAATCCAAACCAATTTAGCCTATATGCCAAATTTAGTGCACTTTTCTTTCTGAAACATGATATAGTAGAAGATACTTTAAAGTTAGAGTTATAAAGTCTTCTAACCTTATTTATCAGTTCCACCATCGGTGTGTGACCTTGGACAAGATAAATCCACTTGAGTCTCAGTTACCACACCTGTAAAATAAGAATAATAATAAAACCTGCTTTATAGGATAGTTTTAAAGATCAAATGATGCCAACCATGTTGAGAGCTTTGTGAATGATGTAAGACTATATGTAAGCAATTCATTGTACTTTTCTAAGTCATAGCTCCATATTGAACAGACTTTCTGGATACAGTTCTGTTTAACAGTGGTCTACTGATTATTGTGGAAAACTAGTTAAGAAGTTAGTTTAAGGTAGGAAAGACCTTCCTCAGTTTCTCCTCTCAGAATCACAAATGTAAGAAGCTACTTACTCTACCTCTATGTGAGTATCCAGGGGTATTTCTGGTAAATGTTTAACAACTAGCTCTCTGGGGAGGGACTAAGCTATGATTTATAGAATTTGCTAATTCCCATGATGTGAATATTCCCACCATGGCTAATTTCAAGTCACCAATGTGACATCGACCGTCTTGCAAAATTTCTCAATATTTAACAATTGGCTTTCTAGCTCACCGCTGGTTTCAATCTGCCCTATTACCATAACAAAGCTATTTCTTGATGTTAACATAGGTTCTAGAAAAAAAATTCTGGTTATTGGTGTTAGTCAAGATTAGCTTTTTTCTCTTTACTTTTTATCAGTTAGGAATAACAGAATGCTCCTTTCTGTAAGACTGTCCTTTTTCATAGCAAAAATCCTGAAAATAAAGCACTTCTTTTATTTTCCTTATTAGTGAAATTGTTCTCTGTTGATGAGGATACCATTTAATTATAATTTATTAACTCTCAAGAGTTTAAAGGTTGTGGAGTACATTTTGGAAAAATTAACAGGTAATACAATGACTGCTAAAAGCCGAAATAGTAATAGAGTTTACAATGCCTGTGAAATTTACCAACTACAAAATATCTAATATTAACATGTTTTTTAAAATATTAACTAAGACTTCTGTATCTTGGATATTAAAGTGTCCCTTTGCATTTGCTTTATCTTTCGTGGACTGACAATTCTCTTATGGTTGCTGTTGTAACAAAATGATCACCATGCGGAGATTGTATTGGCAACATGCCCAGGCTCCAATTGCATACATGCTTCTGAGAATTGATCTAGTTTCCACTGACTCTTGGAGGTGGGAGTACCGGGAGAATTCTGGCTGACTCAGACCATTTCCCACTTGAAGGGCTTCTAGGCATGTAATTTCTGATCTGCTATGGGTTTGAATTAACTTCATTGCATTCTTATACATTATTTTATAGTTGTTGTTTTAGGAGTCTTCTACCACCCTAGACCTACCCCAATCTGACTAAAATCCCTAAGTTTCTATAGACTAGGGATGAGCAAGATCAGAACCTTAGAACTAAGCCCAAATGGAAATCATATTACTGCATGGTGGTAAAAACCATACTGACATACCAGGCCATTTGACACATCGTCAGGCATAAGTTTATTATATTTGTGATCTGAGCAGTTCTATATATTCATCTTCTGAAGAAAAAAAAGAATGTTAGCACAAATTAATACTTTATCCCCTCTCAGTTCTCTTCCAATTCATGCTAAAGAGGACAACAGAAGATAAGGTATCTTATAAAGCATCACACCAAAAACTTGTGTTTAAAAATTGCTTGTAGGAAGACTTTTGAAAATATGTTGAAAGGTGCATTGGACAAGTCAATTTTTTGTATATCTTGGAATGATTTATATTTCTTACAATAACCTATGTAAAAAGGAAAAAGTGGCAGTTTGAGGATTTAATTTTTTATTAATTGCATCATGACTTGATTTGGCACAAAAATGGAAAATAGCCACAGTATTTGGCTATGCTCTTCTTACAATTTATAGATTTATTTATATCCGCCTTGGCAACATAGTGAGACCCCATCTCTACAAAAAATAAAAAAATTAGCCAGGCATGGTGGCACATGCCTGTAGTCCCAGCTACTGAGGATACTGAGGCAGAAAGATAGCTTGAGCCCAGGAGTTTGAGGTTACAGTAAGCTGTGATTGTGCTATGCACTCCAACACTCCAACCTGGGCAACAAAGCAAGACCCTGTCTCAAAAAATATATATATATATGTATATATATGATTACATATAATATATTTATATTTATTATAAAATTTATAATGTTTATTTTTTTCATGAGAAGAACAAAAAAATTGAGTATAATGAGAGTTCTCCTTGTAAATTAAATTAAAAATATTTGGATAAACTTGAATTTATACATGAATTTTTCCTTCAAAAAGACCATGAAAAATTACCAGTGACTGATGTTAAAAATATCAGCCAATTTCCAAATACAATATTAAATCCCTGTCAGAGGCACCAAGGAACATTTTTGGATGAGCATGAATTCCCCTAAAACTTAGGTGTAGTGATGAACCACAGAATACCCTAATTACCTAAGAATCTCCTGTAGATGGATTATCTATATAAAATTATTTCAACTTACTTTCTTCTGTGCATGTCTTCAGCTTCTGAAATTAAACCAATAAGGTCTACTTATAAGTCTACAACCAGCTTCCTTCTAATTGTCCTAAATTCATCAACTTCAAGCATCAAGGTATAGAGCTGACTTTCACTTTTTAATTGAAAATTTTATTGAGATAATTATAGCTTCACATGCAACTGTAAGAAATAATACAGAGATTCCTTGTACGCTATTCCCAGTTTAACCCAATGATAACATTTTGCTAAATTATAGTATGATATCACAACCAGGATATTGACATCAATAAAATCCACCAATTTTATTCAGATTTCCCCAGTTTTTTACTTATTCATGTGTATGTGTGTATGTAAGCCCTATACAATTTTATGCATGTGCAGATTCATATCCACCACCAGTTATGATATTGAACACCAAAAGGATTCCTTGTGTTGCCCTTTTGTGACCCCATTCATCTCCTGCCACCTTTCCTCCAAAACTGCCCCTATTGCCTCAACCGCTGGCAGCCACCAATCTGTCCTCCACTTCTAAAATTTTGTTACTTCAAAAATTTTGTATAAATTGTAATCACACAGTATATAATCTTTTAGGATTGGCATATTTTGCTCAGCATAATTTCCTAGCAGTTTATCCAAGTTCTGGCACGTATCAGCAGTCCATTTCTTTTTATTGCTAAATAGTATTCCATGCTATATATTTACCACAGTTTGTTTAACCATTCACTGATGGAAAGACATCTGGGCTGATTCCAGTTTTTAGCTATCATGAATAAAGCTGATATGAACAAAGCTGATACCGGCATTTGTGTACAAAGTTTTGTGTGAACATGAGTTTTCATTTTTCTGGGTAAATTCCTGGGAATGCAATTACTATATCAAATGATAATTAGGTATTTAATTTTAAATAAAAACCTACCAAACTGTTTTCCAGAGTGAATAAACCACTTTACCTTTCCATCAGCAATGTATGAATGATCCAGTTTCTCCACATCCTCACGAGAATTTTAATCTTTCTAATAGGCGTATAGTGTTTTAATCTGGATTATTTGATTTTTCATACTGAGTTTTGAGAGTTCTTTATATATTTTTGATATCAGTCTTTTGTCAGATATGTGGTTTGCAAATATTTTCTCCCAGTCACTACTTTGTCTTCCCATTTTCTTAACAGAATCCTTCTCAGAACAAAAGTTTTTTATTTTGATGAAATCCAATTTATTAATATTTCCTTGTATGGATCATGCTTTAACATTAAGTCTAAGAACTGTTTGTTTAGCTCGAGATTCCTCCTTTTTTTTCCCTAAAAGTTGTATATTTTTACATTTTACATTTAAGTCTCTGATCCATTTAGGGTTCTTTTTTGTATAGATATGTTCCAGCACCCTTTGTTGAAAAGTCTATCACTCCTCCTTTGAATAGGTTTTGCCCCTTTGTCAAAAATTAGTTGAGCATATATGTGTCTGTTTCTGAGTCCTCTGTTCTGTTCCATTGACTTATGTGTTTATCCCTCTGCCAATACCACATTCTTGATTACTGTCACTGTAAATATAGTTAAGACTTAATATTAAGTAGAATAATGATTCCTACTTTATTCTTTTTTTTTTCATTTTTTAAAGCTCTTCTAGGGCCTTTGCCTTTCTATATAAATTTTAAAATAAATTTGTCTATGTCTACAAAATTTCTTGCCAGAGTTTTGACAGGAATCGCATTAAACCTATGGATGAATTTGAAGAGAACTGGCATATTTACTCAACTGAGTCTTTCACAATGAATATGGTATGTCTCTCAATTTATTTAGGTCTTCTTGATTTTCTTCATCAGTGTTTTCTAATTTTCAGCATAGAGATTCTATGCCTGTTTTTGTTAGTGTATATACAAGTATTTAATTTTCTTTGGAGCCACTGTAAAGGGTATTGTGTTTTTAATTTTGGTTTCTCCATGTTCATTGTTGGTATATAGAAATGATTGATTTTTGTGTGTTGATCTTGTACCCTGTGATCTTGCTGAACTCCCATACAAGTTCTAGGAGTTTGTGGGAGGTTTTTTTTTTTTATATTTCATGGCATTTTTATGCATAGAAAATCATGTCATTTGCCAATAGAGATAGTTTTATTCTTCCTTTCCAAACAGTATGCCTTTTATTTATTTTTCTTGCCTTACTGCAGTGGTTAGAACTTCCAGTACTATGTTGATTAAAAGTGGTAAGAGTGGATATCCTGGCCTTGTTCCTATCAAGTATAATGTTAGCTGTAGGATTTTTTGTGTAGATGCTTATTATCGAGTTGTGGTAATTCACCTCTATTCCTAATTTGCTAAGAGTTTTTATCATAAACAGATGTTGGATTTTGTCAAATGCTTTTTCTGCATCAGTTGGTATGACCCTATTATTTTTTTCTTTAGCTTATCAATATGGTATATTATATTGATTTTTTAAATATTTGACCATATTTAACCAATCTTGCCTGCCTGAGATTAATTCTACTTGGTAATGTTGTTTAATTTTTTAACACATTCTTGAAATTAGTTTGCCAATATTTTTTATTGTTTTTTTTAGGTATGGGATCTTGCTATGTTGACCAAGTTGGCCTTGAACTCCTAGGGTCAGGGAATCTTCCCAAGTAGCTGGGATTACAGCCACATGTCACCATGCCTGGATAGTTTGCTAATATTGTGTTGGGGATTGTTGCATCTATATGCATGAAAGATACTGACCCATAGTTTTGGGGTTTTTTTATTTTTTGTTTGCTTTTTGGTGCTTCCTTTGTCTGGTTTTGCTATCAGGGTAATACTGGCCTTATGAAACAGATTGGGAAGGGTTCTCTTCTATTTTCAGGAAGAGATTGTGTAAAATTAGTATTAATTAATCTTTAGAAGAGGTGCCACTACTGGTCTCTCCCCATCCCTACCTCCACCTGCTGCTCCAGTGTCTCTGAGTGGGAGAGGAGAATCTCAGGCCTGTAGGGACAAAGAGGATTCCAAGACCAGGCAGTTGGGTCTCTCTTGCTAGTTCTGCCTATGACCTTGGTATCACTCAGTGGCAAAGGGGAGTGTTTGGCCCAGCAAAGGAGAATGCTTCTCCAGTCACTTATTTCCGGGGGTTTCCCAATCCATGCCCCTTACTCCTGGTATCAGGCTCACCTTATGTTGTCAGAGGGACTCCAGTATGATCCAGGGAAAGCAAAGCTGCCTTCTATTGCTAGGTTGAAAGTCAACCTATGTCTGGTGGCCTTCCTCTGTTGGGTAGGGGTATATAAGACACCCTGCCACTGTGCTTTTCCTACAGTCCTGGGATCCCAAACTACATTGCCTTCTTCTAACTGCATTTTGGAGTTCTCCTTTTGTTCTCTTTTTTTTTACCATTTCCAGGGATTATAGTTGTGCTTAGTGGAGAGAAGCAAAACAAACATGTCTACACCATCTTTTTCAGATAGGAAATGACCTTTGTTTTTAATCATAGATGCCCAGGACTCATTCAGTTCTAAAAGTCTTAAATTACTTGAATTCTGCATAAATTTACAAAGACTTAATATGAAGATGAGGAAGAAGAGAAGACAGAGCCATGCATCATTGGAATTGTCCCCAAGCTGATACAGCACAAATCACAAAGAGAAAAAAACAAACCAACAGCATGAGACAGGGAACAGAGGACTTTTCTTTGTAATAGCTGCTGGCCAGCTTCTTTTCTTGACGTTTACCTCTCTCTTGATGTTTTAATGTAAGGCAAAGTTTTTCATATCCAACATTTTATTATGTGAATTGTGAAAAATTCATAAAACTTGCCGAGCAGTTACAGTGTTCAACCAAACAGTAGATTCGAAAAGAAGTTAGCTCAAACTGTTGGGCAACACAGAACATTTTATCATTCATCAGCCATACAGTAAATAAAATATCAGGGTGGTGATAAGCGTAACATGTGTTTGCTCCTTATTTTGTTACCTCACCTTCCTTCTTTTCTTTTAAATCATCATTTGTAGAAAAGACATTAGTTCCTTAAGAAGCATTATGTAGATATTTTTTCTATATCGAAGAGAAACTGTACCATTCATATACTCATTACTCATCAATTTCTGCCTATGAAAGTCAAAACAGGTACAATTTATTGAAACTCTTTATTGAAATTTCATTTAAATAGGCCAACATTTATCATTTGAAATTCTTAAAGAAAGTAGTACATCCTTTGGCTGAGGTGGATTGCACTGAAATAATAGGGAACATGATTTTAGACATAGCTTGTGTCCTGTACTTGTTATTTTTGAAACCAGTCAATTACTATAGCATTGATAAATTTTTAAATCTCTTTTTGATACATTCTCCATCATAAACTTACTTTTGAGGATGATCCATCCAC
The DNA here is from genome assembly GCF_000956105.1 of Propithecus coquereli. Taxonomy (NCBI): domain Eukaryota; kingdom Metazoa; phylum Chordata; class Mammalia; order Primates; family Indriidae; genus Propithecus; species Propithecus coquereli. The sequence continues at coordinate 1,882,544 of NW_012155062.1, read as the reverse complement.
TTTAGTGCTCCCATTTGCAAAGAATTCCATAGCAGAAGGAAGTTACTATGACCAACTTTGCAAAGCTATGGTATGCAAATAATCGTTATAATACCCAATTCATTGTGATACTAGTATAAGAAGCGATGCGTATTAAACTTTCTAACTTTAGATAGAATCATAACAGTATACCAGCTAGTGTGACCAAAACTATTAAGGAGCAAACCTACATCACTACAAAAGCCAACTAAATTTAAAATAATATTTACTGATGAGTATTACTATCTTTAAAAAAATGCTCATAATAGCAACTGTATTTTGGCTCTTAAAATAGCACTCTCCCACTCTGAAAATACTAGCAGCAGCAGAAGTTCAACTGGAAGTCTTAAATAAAAAAGCTTCTGTGTTATGAAAGAATTGCAGGGTTTTTTTGAGCTATATTAAATTTACTTAACTAGGACATATTGAAAATTGTGCTGTACTTACTAAACTATTTTTTGAATCACAGAAGAATGTTTATATTTTTAAATGATATTAACAGGAACTCTTAACAGTTGGAATTTTGTGTAACAGTGAAAAGCACAGCAAAAATCTATCCAAGATTGTACACTATTTGTCAGTTTCTAAAGATTGGAAATAAATAGATCGCCTTATTTATTGTAGTCAGTGTTAATATACTCAAGTAAACTAACATTATAGCCAACATTTATATATTCAAGAATTAACTTTTTAAGTTCTAGGAAACCTAACTTTCTATCCAAGATGAAAGAACTCAGTCTCTTCTGCTTACACTTTTTTAGTGATATCCTGGATATTACTGGAAACAAACTAGTCAGTAACCATCCTTAAAAACATGGATCGACTCTCATTTATCTTCATAGCCCTAGAACTTAGCCTCATAACTTATACATAATGAGATAATGGGTGTTCACTAAATATTTGTTAAATTAGTGTTTTAAAAGGAACTGATAGGGAAATGTTCATCAAACTAATATTTATATACCAAACATTGTGATGGGCCATAAACCTATCATACCATGTGAGATTCTACCATATGAGATTCATGCATTGGTTAGCAATGTTCTGCCTGCACATAACAGAAAACCTAAATCAAAACCTAGCTTAGGTAATAAAAGGAATTTATTGGCTCATATAACTAAAACTTCCAGTAGTAGGTGAGGTTTCAGGTACAATTTCAACACTGCTCTGGCTGCATTTCTCCTCAGTTCTCTCAGCTTTGCTCTCATTCATCTGTCAAATTCAATTTCAGCTGGATTCCTTCATGGCGGCAACACAGCTACAGTCATTTCAAGACTCACATCAGCATACCACCCCACACGTAGGGATAGAGAGTATCTCTTATAGTAAATGTGTTTGAAGAGTCAGCATGTATCCCAGATGCCCCCCAAAAATGTCTAAGCAGTAACTTCAATTGGATCACATGCTAATGGTATGAAGTGATTTACTTGAACCCATCAAAGCCAACTCTGAGAGTTGGATTGGGTTTAATTCTTCCCAAATTGCCACTGGCTGGAAAATATGGGATTTTCTTAGAAAAAAAGACAAGAGAACTGAGTGCTATGTAGGCTACCAACATATGTCTACTACACGTGTGTTAGCTCCAGTTAGACTCATAGAGTTTAAGTAACTCACCTCAGGTGGAAATGGTTTAAAACTGGATCCTATCTCAAAGCTTATGTTCTCTCCACTCTAAATTGTATGGAGTGTTTGGAAGAACTACCAGATAGTATAAAACATCATCCTTGTCCTAAGTCTTTTTCTAGGAGGAAAAGGTAATTTAAATAAAATATCTTCTCTTCCACACCCCTCCCCCATAGCCACTGTTCCACTCTCCTTACTTCCACTTTCTCTAACCCACTGGAATCCTCCCCATCTTTCCTAACCCAGCTGAGTGCTCTCATACTTCCAGTGCAGTGGTCTATATTCCAAAATCATCTCCTCTTAATTATCATTGAACTCCCATTCCTTTAGGTGTCTGATCAAACAGTTCATCATTAATAATAACATAATGCATTACCACTTCCAGGGATATTTGCAACTTATATTATGTCACTTGTTGGACACAACCCCACACATTCCCTGCCCCCGAAAATACTGTAAGAATTTCAAGAAAAGGAGATACTAAAAAGTTGGTGAGAATTTTGCAGACAACCCTTCCCCAAACCTCTGAGATCAAACTCTGAAAGAGATCAAACTCTGAAAGCAATTGTTCCGATTGAACTGTTCCATAAATAAGGTGCCCTGGCTTGCTAAATTGTCTTTTTCTAAGAGTACTGGTTTTTTTCTACAGTATTCCCTTTGGCTAATTCCCCTTTTTTCCCCACCCTGATACATTTTTAAGGTACTTTTTATATTTAAAGGTTGTTATTTGATCGATGTTTCCTATGTGATGGCTGGTTCATTTTCAGATTGATCCTTTATTTACTGCACTTAATAATAATTGTCCTCACTTCAAAATGACTTCCAGAACTCAAATTGCTTTTGAATGTAATTGTATCCCCTTCACCCTCCAAAACACCTAGATTTCACTTTCTTAAGGCTTTTGAACACACAAGAACTAATAATAAAAGAAAAACTAAAAGCACAGTGTGCCTAATAAGCCTAGAAATTAATCTTTTTAACAATGACACAATTTGGGATTTATTTATCAAAATGTCAGTTTGCTACTTCTTCATCATATAAAGCCAACTCCAGATGAATTCTAAATTCAGGAAACTGTGATGGAATTGAGTGGTACAATGTTGGTTAGACCCCAAGGACACATGAAAAAAGGAAAGTTATAATACTTCAAACTGTCAATGTGTTTGGACTGGTTAGAGCTGGACCGTGGGTTGTTTAGGATTCTTAAATGAGCCAGAATTAGACCGTGGGGTCTAGGTTACTGACCCTTGCTGTAATGTATGTGGGCTAACACAGTCTATGTGTAATTGTTTTATGCTCATAAGCTTTACCAATGTTTTCTGCTGCGTTGCAATCACAAACATATTTGCCGCTTAGCTGCCTGTGTATGAGACACTCCTTCCCGCCCACCACCCATGCGGAGAAACACTGCTCTTTCAACATTCTGAGCTGTTCAGCCACTACGGAATCAACCCCCGCACAGTAACAGTTAAAGTACTTATTATGTCCTCTTTAGAATCTGTGTTAAATTCTGTTGTTTTTTTCATAATCGAAAGCAACATTGTACTGTACATATTTATAGACTTTTTTGTAAATTGGGTTTTAAAAGACTGTTATGATCTTTACAAGACAATGTCACAATTGTTGAGATTTTCAGTGATTTTTATTGGTAGCAGAATGAGATTTCTTTTAAGAAAAAAAAAACTAGTACTATAAAAACCTGGGAATTTCAGATATGGGTGACAATTCACTTGGACATATCCATTTAAGCTGAAATGAACTAACTGATGGGTCCGATTCTGTCTGCTAACATTTCTAGAGCATTCCCCACATCCACACTGTGACAGCACACTGGAGGTGGGGAATGTGGGGGGTGTGGGGGTGGCAGCCGCAGTGTCCCACTAAGAATTCCTGCTCCCCGTTTCAGGCTGAATGTGAAGTATTCTCTCTGCCCACTCAAGAACAGACAAGGCCAGACTGAAACGGTCAGAATTCGGGACTAAAAACAATAAGATACTATAGTAGACAGAAGTTTAGAATATAGGGGAAGAGTTTTAAAATTCATACAGGAAGGCAGTTTGACACTATTCTATCTTTGGGTGAATCACGTGTGCAAGTTTGATTGTTGGTTCTTTTTAAGTATCAAAGCAACAATGTTAGCTGGTTTCTTTGCTCCTATAATACTTAAATGCTATTTTTAGGTCAAAGTTTTGTTAAGAAAGGTTGGGCAGGCTAAACCTTGCCTCTGCAGCTTTCATGAAACCAACATCTATGGAGCATCTGCCATGTGCCAGGCACGGTGCTGAGTACAGGAGATAACAAGATAAAAAGCAAGGAAGAGCCCTACTTTTAAGAAGCTCTGTTTAATGTGAAGAGAGACATTTAAATAAATAAACATGTAGCCAAAGAAATTCTATAATTGAGACTTGTACTCCGGGAAAGACTGACCAAGGAAGAAGGTGACTTACTAGGCTGGAGTAAACCCTGGTGTTGAGACAGGAAGGATTATTAAATAGGATGAATGTTTAAGTGATCAAGTTATGGATATATTAATATGATGTTCTGCCATGATACCTGCTGTGTAACCTTGTAACTTGGGGTTATGAATAATAAATCCTCAAATAGTGACAATCCTATTTCTTCTGTAGAGTTAAGACTCCTAGATCCCTGCTGGGCTCTAAGGCCAATCTTTTATACAATTGAAAAGGATTTAGGGATCTCTGATTTGACTACCATAGGGCATCCTACCTAGTGACAGAGTGGGCAGGTGGGTTACGGCTGTGGAGAGAAGGAAGAGAAGGGGCAGGGTGCTGGGTACACTCACTGAGAGTCGTCAGGTAAAGGAGGTACATTTACATCAATGAGTACTAACTATGTTGTCATCTAACTTAAACCCACGGGTTTAAATTGAAGCTTAGAAAGGCGCAGTAACCTACTCAAGATCACACAGGTAGTATTAGAGCTGAGATTCTAACATAGTTTCCCTGACTTCAAAGATGGGACAGGCCCATTCTAACCAGTCAGGCAGAGAGTTACTTTTAGTAAGAATGACATTGCATCCTACTTCTTAAACTGGGCGGCGAGTACACTAGGGATCATTATTTGACATTTCTTTAAACCTTACATATATTATCATTAGAATTTTATATCTATTCAATATTTACTAAACCAAATTTAAAAGATAAAATTAAATAGGAATATTCGATGAGCCAGACTGTATAAAGAGAGGTTTCTGAATTTAAAAAGAGAGAGAGAATTTGGCAGAAAATTAGTTGGCATCAGCAGGATCCCACTAGGAACATCAAAAGTATTCTCATAAAAGCACAGTGCTGGGAAATCAAGCAGCAGTCAGGCAAAGAGCCCCAGAGAAGTTCGGTAGTAGAGAACAGGGCACCAGGCACACATTGGAAGCTCAGGAAGCACCCAAGCCTCTGGTAGGGATGAGGAACTGGCAAGAAGCAAGGCAGGGTCCCAGAAAATAAGACAAAGTTCTGGTCACTAGAACTGGAGTCTCAGAAACAAGAAGATTGGATCTCAAGAAGAAGGCAGAACCTAGGCTAGAACTAAACCACAAGGCATAGCCTAACCAAAGTGAGAGCTCCTCAATACATAGTCCTCTCAAAGATGAACTAGAGTTTTAAAATCCATTCAAGAAAGTGAACCTATAGTGGAAAGGATTGGGGAAGCACTGGGAATAGTGTCAAAAGTACAGGGTTATGGAGAAAAGAGGATATTGGGAAAATGAATAGCACAAATCCTAAAAGGTTAGATTAAGAAAAATACTACCTGTAGAGGGTATCTGTTGGGGTTTTTGTTTGTTTGTTTGTTTTTGCCCTTTTCCGGACAGTTTCCTACTTTCCCTTTGAGACCTCTCCCCATCCACCATGAATAAAGACATAACAGTATGTCAAAGAGTCTTGCCTACTTTAGGCCCTGACCCTAGCTAGGTCAATTGTACTCTCCCTCCCAGAATTTGAATCTCAAAGGAAGGAAGGAAGGGATGGAAAATAATTGATGCTGTTTCCTTCCTGAGTCTGGACTTCAATGGACACCTAGATCACCAAAGCTGTTCTAGACCCTGTCTTTTCTGAAGTCTGGATTTATGTTATTTCCTGGATTTTGGAAATATACATATCCCTCCAATGTATTATTTTTTTCCTTTAAATTAGCTAAGGTCATTTCTGTTGCTTGCAACCAAAGTGTCACAAGTGATTCAGTGTCGGAAATGACAGCAAGGTTCTGGTTCTTTTCAGAATAGGCCTTCCCGAAGGTAGACTCAGAATCAGTGTCTTCGAGTCTGCAATTTGAGGAGCCCCAAAAAGCTGCCCTCTATCTGCAGAAACATATTTCTCCAGAAGCTCATCAAGCCGGGCAGATTTTCCATCCTAACCTCCTCCCATCCTACATTCTGACAGCTAACGAATACATTTTCTTAAGCCCCAAAATATTTAAAGCATGACCTAGTTCTCTGTGAGGTCTCTACAATTTAAAATATTTCTATATTAATAGGTTAGCTAAATATTGTCTTTCATGTTCAATGTTTAAAAGAAATGTTAGATCTAAAATAAATATTATACGAAAATATACTTTTTAATGTACTGAAATTTGAGTGAAATACTGTGAACAGGTAAATATTTTGACCTTAAATTAGATCAGGCTAAACATGACCACTTTATGAGAAATGTGACAAAGAAAATGACATTTTTGTTGTTAAAAAGCTAAAGTAGAAAACGATTATTTAGGTCCATGTCGAAAGATTTTTTTTTTTTAAGCACACCATTTGGCAATTTACAAACCAAGACATGATAGTTTTTTTCTAAGTCTTTGGTTAAATCTCAACATTTTCACTATGAAAACTCAGAGAGCCATAAATGGGGAAGATAGAACAATGAGCCTTAAGCTACAAAGAGGTAACCGAAGTTATTCATAGCCATTTTCACTGGCAATCAATATGGCATTGATTTTCTATTCTTGCTACTCTTGCAGTAATGTCCTTGGCTTGAAACTCAACCTAAGCTAGGATATATTAGCAAATAAAGTAATTCCAGCCTAAGAAACTGGAAAGAGAAAGCCTGGATATACTTCAGAGATGAAGATAATGGTCTGCTATTAGTTAATTCTGCTGGTCAGATGATGGTACCATGGTGACCCAGGCTGAGAGTAGACCCAGTGTGAAATTCCAGGTTTCTCTCTATTCCACAGCTAAAGACTAGACACATATCCTAGCTAATCAGGAGCCTCCTTGGTCACATGGAGAAGTAGGCAAGAATGTCCAGTGGATTCATATCACCACTACGGCAAAATCAATTAAAGTATATGCCCTACTGATCGAGAGTCAATAGCATTATCTGAGTGCATGAGGAAAAGCAGAATCTCATTCAAATTTAAAAAGAATTGATCAAATTGGAAAATTTTAACACTATCATGCATTAAAACACAGACCATTAAAGAAGCCCTAGGGAAATTCATTCCAGAAGTAGAACACAATAATTTCTTTAAAAATTGAAAATGTTGAGGACTATGTTGAGTAATTTACAAGTAAAGATCAAAGCCCAAATTTTCAACTGTGAAAACTAGATTCCAAATAAAGGAACATCAAATTACAGTGTTTTATTTGATAAGTATAATTTCAATAACTTCAAGCAATAGAATAAATATGATTTTCAAAGGATACATCTATGCTTTCCTGATTTTATGGTATTGTTTTTCATTGTCATTAATCAAATCCAAGAGTCACACAAAAAGCCAACACAGCAGAAGATGAACTATGTCTGTCTCTAAATCACAGCAGTAGTTATAAGACATCCACTTTCAAATATCTCTTTTCTTCAGCATCTTTTTAAAATATATATTTTCTGGGGAGCATTTACTCTCTGACAAGCCTTAAGTCCAAAGAAAAGCCACAATTACTTGTCATCAAGGGTACCAAGATGGGTCACTTAAATAATTTTCAAAGGACTTTTCAAAATAGTAATATGAAAAAATGATTAATTTTTTGGAACACAACATGTGGAATATGAGTCACATTCATTTTCACAAAGCAAAACTTCTTGTACAACATAGGAAATAAGTAACTTGTTGCAAATAGTAGAGTCCCATGGTGAGAAAGATCTGAAAGTCAACTTGGCATGTAATGAGTGTATTACAGGTCAAAAAGGAGAGAGCCAACAGCACCACATCCAAACTGAAATCTGCAGTGTCCACATGAGTGGCTCCCTGTATCCCAGCATATTTAGTTAAGCCCCTTTTTTCAGAATCTTCTAGAATGGTGACAGAGCGATTTCCTGAACTACTCCTACACTAACTTCTTTTTGCCAAAGTATGGAATAAACCCAACAGCTCTTTTCCCTTTGGCCCACCTCTCTTGCTAACAGGAAAAATGAAAACAAAAACCCTTAAATTTTATAAGCATATGCATTTTAATTAACTATAATAACTACCCTTTTCTAGCCTTGAGGAATAAGAAATTATTCAGATATTTTCACATGCTGCATTTTATAGATTCATAGAAATAATGACACTAGAAGTTATCTTATAGTTTACCTAATCTAACACTTCACTTACTGATGAGATAAAAGTCTGCCTTAGAGCTAGGGGATTGGTCCTGGTTCCCTTCTCCAACACATAAAAATGATTGCTTTTGCTACATTTGCCATTTCATTGGCATTGTACTTTGTTCTCTTTTCATGTACACTGGAATGGCTCATTTATTCTGGGTATTAAAAGAAAGGCTTAGCTCTAAACTACACAATTAACTCTGCAAATTGCACAAATACATTGCCTTAACTAAAATACCCATTTAAATGACTAAGTAGTATGTGCTCATTAATGTAGAAAGCAAATACTTAGTGTACATTTTTTGAATAGTCTATAGCCCATTAGAACACATGATAATAATTAGATGTCAAAAATACAGCTGAAAGAGAGCTGTTGTGCCGTCTTCCTGGCAGATCTAACGTTGGTATCGGATACCATGAAACCAGATGGCCCCACATTGATTTTCCAGACACTCTAGAATATGCCATCCTAGGTAGTAAACAGTTACCTAATGGGAGTCTAGGTGGTCCAACACTCTCTGTCAGGTATCATTTGATACTAAGAACTCTGACTGATAAGAAATAGGTAAGGTAACTGAGGATAGGAAACTTCTGGGAACAGACCCTGATGGAAATGCAAGGAATCTGGGATTGGTTGTCTGGTATGCTTAGGCTTAAAGACCATAAAATTAAACTAGTATTAAAGTGTGCTATTTCAATAGCCTAATCATTTAAATTTTATTGAATTATCACCTCTGGTCGCCTAGAATGAATACCCATTAAAGATAAGACCTTGGGAAATCTCATGACTAATGCCATAAGGCTATATAAAGAGCATGAATAAGAGTGACTATATGTTCAGTTTCTTCTGGATATTTTATGCCTGTTATCTCAGTATAATTTTCATTATCATCCCCTTTGACTCTCCAAAGTGTCCTGATGGGATGATAAATCCTAGGATGAGGAGATCAAGGAAAGTTGAATGGAGTAGTTGTTGCGGTTGGTACCAGACAGCTTGAAGTTAGTGAATGGCAACAGACTTCTATGGCAGTGCTTAAAAAAACAAGCAAATAAACACAAAAAACATTTTATGTCTTGAAGCTGCTGGGCTGAAATGGCCAAAAATAAAACTCAAAATCTGATACAATGTGTTGTTGAATAATGTCAGTTAAATCCACAGCTTTCCCAGGTCTCTCGAGTGAAAATTAGAATGGTTATTGAAAAAGAGTTATTCTATAAGAACTGGAATAGGGATATTTGGAAGGAATTGAATGACTCAAAGTGTAGCTTTTCTCCCTTTTGAATAAGGATGTTCCCACCTTCCTTGACGACCTTGTAATGGCTTTAGCTTAGGAAGTTATCAAACAAGGGAAATCTGCGTCCATGTGCCTGATCTACCAACTCTGATTGTCTCCAGACCTATAGTTACAGTCCTTAGAGAATAGCCCATGAAGGTGCTATTTAATCAACACAACAACGGCCCCCTAGACTTGGAGAGCCTGCCTTAAGCTACCACAACAGAGTCACAGCTCTTCGCCTACTTCTCAGACCTGAGTCCATACACAGACATCCCTAGAGCATTGAGAAGAGGCTGGATACACTCAAGGAAGGACCCTGTAACAACCCTGTAATAATAAGTATGCTCTATGATTTTCTTCCTAAACTTCCACAAAGGCAACTGTAGTCATTTACCAGTGGAACTGTGTACTGGAAAAAGAAATACTCAGACCTTTCAGGGACTTTTGGACACTGGCTGCGAGCTAACTAGCTCCAGGGAATGGGATAGATTATCAACGAGGTTCACTGGTTAGGATGCAGGCTTAAAAAGATCAGGTAATGAATAGAGTTGTGACCCTGGGAGGCCCAGTGGGTTCCTGGACCTATGTAATGATTATTTTCCCGATTCCTAAACGTAGTGTCAGTATAGATAACCTCAGCAAATGACCAAATCCCCCCACGAGATTCCTGACCCCTGAAGTAACAGTTTACATCTGTTTTTACAGTTTAATTATTAATAGTACTCCCTTTTACTGTCAGAAATATCCTGATTTTGATGATAAACGATATGGTCACCTTAGCTATTATGATAGGAAAGACTAAGGAAAACTCTTAGAACTCCACCTCCTCATCAGAAGAGTAAATCCTGGGGAAGAGGCTGGGAGAGGTGGGGAGGAGATGCAAGGTGAAATGCTACCTTGGAAGACTTAAAGATGCAGAAGTAGCTTGTTTGACCTATGCAGAATTCACCTAGGACTCAGGAAACGTTTCACAAACCCCCATATCCAGTTGATTATCATAAACTTAATCTGTTTTTCAAATCACAGTGGCTAATCCAGATATAATTTCTTTATTGGAGCAAATAAAGACAATTTGGGGTTTGCATCTATTGATCTGACAAATACTATTTCAAAAAAATAGAGAATCTAGGCCGGGGGCAGTGGCTCATGCCTATAATCCTAGCACTCTGGGAGGCTGAGACAGGAGGATGGCTTGAGCTTGGGAGCTCGAGACCAGCCTGAGCAAGAATGAGACCCCGTCTCTACTAATAATAGAAAAATTAGCCGGGCACGGTGGCGCATGCCTGTGCTCCCAGTTGCTTGGGAGGCTGAGGCAGGAGGATCACTTGAGCCCAGGAGTGTGAGGTTGCTGTGAGCTAGGCTGATGCCACGGCACTCTAGCCCAGGCAACAGAGTGAGACTCTGTCTCAAAAAAGAAAAAAAAAAATAGAGAATCTCAAAAGAAGTTTACTTTCACTTGTCAGGAATAGTAGTATACTTACCTTGTTTCAAGATTACAACAAACTCTTCTTGAGCTCTGTGCCACAATGTGGTCCATAGAGTACTTGATTGTCTCACCATTTCAAAGAGCATATGGTAAACAACTATGTTATTGTATCATGTTGATAAAACCCAAAAACAGAAAATAGCAGTGATTTTAGATGGACCTCTCACCTGTCTGAAGAAAATAGGGGTATCATTTCCAGTATGAAGAACACCCAATGCCCTGCATCCGATACCATTAAAGAAAGAAACATAACACTTGATAGGCCTTATTAGATTTTGGAAGCAACCAATAATATGGGTGTATTTTTTAATTCATTTACAGGGCGACCCAAATGGCTGCAAGCTTTGACTGTGACCTGGGACTAGAAAAAGCTAAATATTCCAAGCTTCATGGCAGGCAGCTCTGCTACTTGGCTTTTGTGACCTAGCGAATACAATAGGACTCAAAGTCTCTGCCACTGATTGAAATGCTCTCTGAACACTGTGGAAATTCCAATAGAAAAGTCACAGCAGAGGTCCCTAGGATGATTGAGCATAAGGATATCCACTTTGCCAAACAAAAATTCCCCTTTTGAAAAGAGCTTTTGGTTGCTGTTGGGTCCTGATAGAGGCTGAATGAAAGAGATTTGCAATAAAGTAGGACATTCTTTGAGATACTCTGGTGCTAGCTTGATAAGTTCATGAAAAAAGTGATCACACTGAGACAAATATAACCTACGCGTGGGCTCAAGTATACAGACTTCTCCTCACCAAACCTGGCCTGGCTACTACCACTGCTGAGTTTCCAAATGGACATCTGCAGTAACCAGACAGGAGCCTCCAGTGTAGTATTCAACTCCAGGGGGACCAGAAAGGCACTTGATATCAAGCTGATTACATTTCTTCAGGGGGGGTCAGTTTTTGTCATCATTGGAATAGACGTTTATTTTGGGTTTGAATTTAACTGACTGCCGTACATCTGCAAGCACCACCATCTATGAATTTAGTGAGCACTTTATTCATTAGCAACCTCTCTTTCAAAGTATTACTTTTGATCAATTTACCTTTTACTGAAATAAGGCACTATACTGATGCCCATGGGATCACAGATGTCACATGCCTCATCACTTAAAAGCAATTTGCCTTTATAGAATGGCAGAATGCCTATTGAATTTTCAATTATGTAGCTTAGGAGACAATATCTTGCCAATCTGAGGTGCTATTCTGTAGATGCAGTATGTGCTGTGAATCAGTGACAAAAACTTGGTGCTATTTCTCCTGTAGTGTCTTAATCAGTTCAGGCTGCTATAACAAAATACCTTACACTGGGTAATTTATAAACAACAGAAATCTATTTCTCATAGTTCTAGAGTCAAGGAAGTCCAAGATTAAGGTGTTGGAAGATTTGGTGTCTGCTCTGCTTCATAAATGGTGTCTTCTTGCTGCACCCACACAGGGCAGAAATGGGGTCAAGACAGCTCTCTCCAACCTCTTTTATAAGGGCACTGATCTCTTTCATAAGGGCAGAGCCCTCATGACCTAATTACTTCCCAAAGGCCTCACCTCTTAATAGTATTACCTAGGAGGGTAGGTTTCAGCGTATGAATTTTGGAGAGACACAAATATTCAGACCATAGCATACAGTAATGAATTGGTTCTTATGTGTCCATGAACCAATGGATGGTATTGGGAGTGGCTCCCCTTACTATTAAACTTAATGCTCCTCTGTTCCTTCCTTCTTTAGGCTTTGCTGATTTAAATTTCTTGGTACTTAAGAAAACGGTACTGGAAAAATAGTGTGGTGCTTGGAAAATCCTTTGACAGAATTATTTGGACGAAGT
>NW_012155062.1:1800201-1869265 GCF_000956105.1 Propithecus coquereli | reverse complement strand
TATATATCAAAGGATAATTTTGGAGGTTATGGCAGTAAAGTATCTTGTTTTAATAAAATCAGTATATGAGATCAATTTTCTGATATCAGTGAAGTATCTTGAAAGAAGGGACATCTTTTCCTAATTTGCAGAAAGACTCCATATAGACTAGTGGAATCCTTGGTTGTAGCAACGCTTAGAGGAATTGAATCTGACTATCCGAGGTAAACGTAGTTGCCGCTATACAAGGGGGTGAAGAGGTGTATAGATCCAACATAAGGGATATCTGGGATGCCTCCTAGTCATGCAAATCTTCTGTTGTATTGGACTTTTCCTTCTTTGTATGATCTTATAATCCCCCCAAAAGCATTCTGGGACTTGACTCTCTTTGCAAGTCTGGAGAAATGAGTTTAGATGAGAATGGAGCATAAGGAGAATTGCCTCTCTTTTAAGACAAATACCTCCAGTGAATCACCATGAATAATTTTTCAGTGTCCCCATATTTCTCAAGAAAAATTTCTGATGAAGAGCCTTGGGCACATGTCTGAGTGAAAGTTTCCAGGAGCTTGAAGGTGGGGTATTTGGCCCCTGTGGCTTCTGTAACAGAAGGGATTACACAACGGGGGATTCCGCCCAAATCTTTGACCGAAATGCTAGAAGCTCTTGCCCCCTCACATAAAAAGCTAACTAGGAAATCAACTATAACAATCAAATATCATTATAATTAGTATGTGGTATATGCATACAAATAATTAAGTCAACCTGTAAGCAAAATGAAAAGAGAAAATCTTTAGATCTATGATTCTATCAAAGTAATTTAGTTTTAAAACAACCTTGTTTCAACATAACACAGTATCAGTGCTGCAAAAGAATATTGGCAATCTCTTACAATCTCTTATAATCTCTGGAAATGGGATTTAACTTTTGAGGCCAGACTATCATAAAATACTGACAAATGCAGTGTTAAGTTGACTGTGGCATTTTCTTATGATACTGGAGGTGACTAATAATTATATGATTTCCTGGATGCATTCTCTTGAAATATTGTATTTACTCGTCTGGATTCCATTCAAGGGATCAGGTTATGCTGCAAGGTTTTGCCTACAGAAGCCTGAGAGGAGGCGGATGCCAAGCAGGGCCAGGTGAAGTATTTTCCCCTAAGCTGTCAGAAACAGCATAATTAAAGGGGTGAGTATAAATTATGATGGAAAAGGGATGCCAAAGACAAGAAAAAAGGTATGAATGAGGTCAGGTACTGGAAAAGCAGAAATAAATCTGAAAGCGAAAGGGTCAGGGAAAAAGCTTTCAGCATAGAGGCTACAAGAGATGCCAGAGTACCAGCTGCATGGTATGTGAAAATGTTAAGAGCCATGCAGCACCAGGCACTAGTCGGAAATTGTCTGGATCGCAGGGAGGTGGCTGAGTTACAAATAGCAGTTTAAAATGTTAAGGCCTCTTGATTTAGGCTTGATTTAGGCTTGATTTAGGTTGACGTGAACCCAGTCATCCACAGAATCAGATAGGCTCTTGCCTGCACCTGTGCCCATAGCACAGGTACTGGGAGGCAGAACTCTGCTACTGCGGATGCCTCCCAGATCCCTTTCTGGGTTACCGGGCTACTTTTACTTGTGAAGAGAAAGGTGATCCGCTCTGCCTCATCGAGTTACGAGGACTTTCAGTACCTCTTCCGTTTTATCCGGTGACAGAACTGGCTGCTTACGTGTAAAGAGGTTCCCTCCACACCAAGCAATTTGTTCCCTTATGCGTTTGAAAAATTAGAAATTTTTTATGACATATGATAGAACCACCATTAGTTTACATGATTGAAAAATCTCTTCAAAATTCTTAGGAAAAAGAAGGGCAATAGTTCTCGTGGGCAATGCTATTTATATCAATGCAAAATTCCAACAAAGCACAAGAGAAGAGAAAGAAACCAAACCTTAGATCTATTAGGCAAAATATATGGTAACTTGAAACAAATGAGTGCTATTGTTTGGATGCTTTGAAACAAAATTCAGGAATAACTGTATATAAATGCTATCATAACTTAAAGCCAAAATTATTTTCTTAAAGTGACTTTTGAATTCTGAAACAGCTTATACTTTCTAGGTAACCATCAGTTCATAAAGACCTTTAAGCCTCAGCCATTTAAAACCTGGTAAACTCCAAATCATTAGGTTTGATTCCATATTTCCATGGTCTGATTTTTTTTTTTTTTTGAAACAGAGTCTCACTCTGTTGCCCTGGCTAGAGTGAGTGCGGTGGCGTCAGCCTAGCTCACAGCAACCTCAAACTCCTGGGCTCAAGCGATCCTCCTGCCTCAGCCTCCCGAGTAGCTGGGACTACAGGCATGTGCCACCATGTCCGGCTAATTTTTTCTATATATTTTTAGTTGTCCAATTAATTTCTTTCTATTTTTGGCAGAGATGGGGTCTCGCTCTTGCTCAGGCTGGTCTCGAACTCCTGAGCTCAAACGATCTGCCCACCTCGGGTCCCAGAGTGCTAGGATTGCAGGCGTGAGCCACCGCGCCCGGCCCCGATGGTCTGATTTTATCTTTTTTAAAAAACATATTCTTATTAAATAGTTAACTGCAACTGAAAGTACAACATATGACCAAAAACAATATCATTTTATTGAAATCTCATTACATACAAAAGAAATTACCTATTTCTAAACGTATGCAAATTGTAAAAGACAAAAAAATTTTTTTCAGCCTAACAAGGATTGATATTTTATTCAACCAGTCAATAGCTACTATCAATGAACAAAAGAGACAAAAATTCTTGCCTTCATGGAACTTACATTATTGTCATCTCTGATTACTTCCTGTCCCATATTTTTAATACTTACAAACTATCCAATCTTGTCAATCTGCCTTCTGAATAATTTCTAAAATTTATTCTTTTCTTTCTGATTCCCTGACAGTTGGATTAATTTAGGCTTTCATTGCTGCTTTTAATACATATATATTTCAGATAATTCATGCATGTGGTTAAAAAAAAATCAAACAGTAAAAAAAAAAAATGCCTCTCATGCACACCTTGTGTTCTTTCCCCTTCGCAGAGGCAACCACTCTTACCAGGTTTTTGAGTATCTGGACAGACATTCAATGCATATGTGAGTGTTCATTTGTATTTTGCATAAATGGTAATATCCTATACACTCTACTTTGTATCTTGCTTTTTAAAATTAATATATTTGGGGGGTTTTTCTGTACCAGCCTTATTCATTTTAATAGGTGTGTGGTTAATAAATGTATATCAACCCACAATTGACTTAAAGTCCACTACTGCATCAGTTAAGATAGGCTAGGTTATGTTACAGATACAAATAACCCCACAAATCTCTGTGGTTTGTTTCTTGCTTACAAAATGTTTGTTGAAGTTCTGGGCAACTGTCCAGGGCAAATGCCTTCCATGTGGCTACTCAGTGATCATTTGTTAGGGGTTCCACCATCCTACTGCTGTACCATCTGGAACAAATAGCCTCCTTAGTTGATGCAGCAGAGGGAGAGCTTTGGCAGGAAAGTAGCCCCACACTGCTTCCGCCTGAAAGAGACACACGTGCACTTCTTCTTGCAACCCATTCACCAGACCTAGTCTCTCCTAACTGCAAGGAGAGCAGGGAAGTAAAATTCTCACATGTACCTGAAGGACAGGAGAGTTGGCCATGCAATTAATAGAAATCCCTTTGAAAAACTATATTTGAAAAACTATATTTTATATTATTAGTCTGGATCTTCTTAAGGTGGTACCTCGCATACCTTCGGGTGTTTATAAACATATGTTAGCTAGCCAACATTAACAGTGTACCCATACCCCTTGATAGCATACCCAATCAATGAACAGCATTTTACAAGTATAAAATAGCTTAGTCAAAAAGCACCATCACAAGTTAGGTCTGAATTATTTTTCAGAAAAAGCAAAGATGGAAGATAAATGACGATTATTTTAGGAATCATTTAAGTACTGGTTTGGTTCATAATCAAATAAGTTATAGAACCTCTCAGATTGGCAATAAGAAAGATAAATGAGTATACCCATGTTTATTATAGCATTACCCATAATAGGCAAAAGGTGGAAGCAACCCAAGTATCCATTGAGAAATGAATGAATAAACAAAATATGGCATATACATACGATGGAATATTATTCATCCTTAGAAAGGAAGGAAATTCTGACACGTGCTATAACATGGGTGGACCTTGAGGACATTATGCTAAGTGAAATAAGCCAGTCACAAAATGACAAATACTATATGATTCCACTCGTGTGAGGTACCTAGAGTAGTCAAATTCACAGAGACAGAAGGTAGAATGGCGGTTACCAGGGGATAGAGGGAGGAGGAATGAGGGGTTATTGTTAAATGAGTATGAAGTTTCAGTTTTGCAAAATGAAAAGAGTTCTGGAGGTGGATGGTTGCACAACTATGTGAAGGTACTTAGTGCCACGGAACTATACACATAAAATGGTTAAAATGGTAAATTTTATGTTATGCATATTTTACAACAATAAACAAGAAAGGTGAATGAGTAAAAATCTTTAGAAAATGACAATAAAAATCTGTGAAAAAAACCTGCATTGCTCTGATTCCTTAAAGAAAGTTAGGAGGCAGTTGACAGGAGAGTAGTGAACTAGCAAGCTAGAAAGAGGAAAGCTTGTAGTCAGGGAATAAGAAACGATAGTTCATGATTTGGGAGGCAGAACACTTTCAGGGGGCCACAAGATCTAGAGTATGGCATAGGAGCAGGTGGCTGAGGTGGACTGAAGGAAAAGCTAATGGAATACGTGCATGTCAAGGAGCTGGGAGGCCAGCGTGTTGGATGGGACAGCCACATGAATGTTTAAATCCACCGCGAAGCTGGCAGGGCGAAGATGTGAGCAAGGAACCAAATTCTATAAATTAGTAAAATAGCCAGGAAAGTTCACCCTATTGCTTAGCATTCCTAGACTATATTTAGCCTCTAGATAGCCAACATATGCCAGAGGAGCTCATGAAAGACAGCTTGTGTAAATGAGAATGACAGCAGCTAAGAAGAGAAATGTAGCTGTCCTGTGGACCGTTCAAGTCTGCAAGAGCAGCACATTCCTTCCCCGTAGGAAATCTGTGTGGGAAAGCACATTACAATCAGAAGCTATTTAGTGAACATGGAATGAGAGAAAGGGTGGTGGCAGTGGAGAGGGAAAGAGGGAGAATTGTAGTGTTTAAATGCCTAACGACATCACCCTATAATAACCTGATTTTTCAGCCTCCGGAGAAGGGTCACTTGCCACAGGGACCCGATAAAGCAGTCTTACGATTCGGACGTCTCTCCTCCACTGAATATGCTGAGGGAGTATTGCCAAATTTTCTCTCTGATATCTTCTTTTTTCTGGGCATTCATGCTGACTACTCCACTTTTGTTGACCCATTTTTTTCTTTAGAAAAATAATGGCATTGTTTAATGTGTAACCAGTTATACTATGACTAAGGAGACATTCTGCCTCTGTAAATTAATATGTTGGTATTTGCCATTGACAGAATATTTGTGTCCTCCCTTCCCCCAAATCCCTGTGGTGAAGTCCTAATCCCCAGTGTGATGGCATTTGGAGGTGGGGCCTTTGGGAGGTAATAATAATTAGATTTTGATGAGGTTATGAGAGTGGAGCCCCCATGATAAAATTAATGTCCTTATAAAAAGAAAATGTAACATGAGCTATATCTCTCCATGTGCACGAACCAAGGAAGGCATGCGAGAACATAACCAGGTGGAGACCCTTCACCAAGCATCCAACCATACTGACACCCTGATCTCAGACTTGTAGCCTCAGAACCATGAAAAAGGAATGTTTGTTGTTTAAGCTACCCAGTTCATGACATTAGTTATAGCAGCCCAAACTGAGACATTTTTCTGATATCATTCTTTGGTGTCAATTTTAGTAGATTCTAAGAGCTGTATTTTGCCTTACCTTATAGCAACTATTATTTTACTTTTGCTATTACTATTATCATTACTGTTATGATCATTTTGTTAAGCTTCTGAAAATTTCTGATGACCTCACTGCCCTCTTAGCCATATTATTAATTTAATTATTTTTCCATTAATTCATTCATTTCAGTGAGTCTTCCAAGTGAAAGTCTCTTCCACTGGTACATTATGTACCAAGGTTCCGAGCTCCCGAGGGTCCTAAACTAAGCTGGCTCAGTCATGGAGAGACCTGAATTCCTAAAAGAATGATATAATTTGGACCAAGGACTTCTTTAAGGGAAATGGGTTCTTAGTCTCGGCTCTGGAAGTGGATGCCGCTAACTGGATTTTACTCAGGCATCCATTCAATTCTGAAGGCCCGTTTTAACCTGCTCCATCTTACTTTTTGTTGGGTACTTAGAGAGGTGCATTAACACTTTCAAGTCTCTAGAGAACCTGTTAGCATAGTATCACATCAAGAAGAAAAATTCCTATGGTGTCTTAAGCATGAAATGGCTTTTCATTTATTCCTTCTAGTGCCAAAATTTCAATTTATTTTCCCTTTTTTATGTGTAGTCCATTATAAGTACAGATGAGAGGGAACATTGGTGTATATAAAATCCCAAATTACTTAGCTTTGGATTTTTAAGCTTAAAAACAACTTTTTCCTTATAAGAAAAGAAGATATGTTAATTACCAAATAATTAGAAAACATAAAGAGAATATAAACAAGAAAAACAAAGAAAACTAAATAGCAATCATAATTCCACTCTCAATCATATTTCCTACCTGATTACATATATTTCTAATTTTTTTGGTGTCTAATGTGTCTCCTTTTAAACTTTTATTATGTGTGAATAGTTTCTTCATATATGCAATCATACATACCATGCATATTATTTAGTAACTCATTATTTTGCCTATATTGTGAATATCTTTCCATGTCTATATATACAGATTGATATTTCCTAATCATATATTCCCCTGCTTAAAATGTCTCTCCATTATTAGGTAAATGGCCAAAATCCTTAGCATGAATAACAACAATTAGTCTGCCTTCAACCTCATCTTTTGATGTTTTTCTGTACTCCTGACACATCAACCATTTGTCATTTCCTTGGACTCGACATGCTCTTATCCATGCTCTTGGCTGAAACTCCTTCCACATATACGCATCTTTTCCTGAACAACTCCTACTTACCTTACTTATCTACAGTCTTACTCTAAATAAGTCAGGTCCCCTGTTATATGATCTTATACCTCCCTGTTTTCATCATGGCACTTATCGCAAATGTAATCAATTGATTATTAGATAGGTTATTTGATAGATCTCTTCTCTGCCAAACTATGAGCTCTGTGAGGTAAGAGATTATATCTATTTACATCTTCTTTGTGTTTCTAGCACCTAGCACAGTGTCTAGCACATAGTAGGCACGCAGTAAACGTTTGTTGAATGGACTGTAATAGGATGACAGGAGGAAAAAGTGGGTGCAGATATAAGTTTGTAGGTCTTAAGATAACAAGTAGAGGAAATTGCCTTTTGCAGTTACTCTTCTCAGTGAAGTAGGAGATGAGAAAATCTGAGAGTGACTAAGAATTTGGAGGTAGAAGAGAGGGTATCAGATTTTCAGGATAATGGGAAACATTTTAGAATACTCATGGTGAAGAACTGGAGAGTCGGCTAAGTAACATAAATATCTTTTTATGACATGTGAAGGTTAAGGTTAGTGGCAGCATTAACCTGTCTGGCGTAGGATTTTTCTTCGGCAGAATGTCAGGACCTGAGTGGGTTTGGTAAAGGCAGACAAATAGATTCCCCTAGGGTTAGTAACATACTAAGAGGTAGGACAGAAGAACAATTGGGCAAAGGAGTTTAGGATATTGGGAACAGAATATTAAAGTGTTAGATTATAGTAACTAAGCTGTGTAAGAGAGGAAGTGAAATCAAAGAGTTATCAGGAGAATGATAAAAGGTCAAGGGGCTGGAGATGTAAAAGTTGTGGTGAGAGTAGAGTTCAAGAAACTGGAAAAAGAAGCAGCTTCAGTCATAGCACAGAATATGTAGTCACTTTGAAGTTGATTGTGAGTTCCAAGGAATGATCATGGGAGTTGGTGGCTGAGGGGGGATGATGGAGGTCATGGGAGATACGTGAGGCAGGTGTCGGACCCCCCAGGATACTAAACCACCTGGGATGAAAGCCTGGCTTGGGATGAGAGGAAGAGTGAGTTAGGTGTCAAAAATTTCAGAGAAGGAGAGGGGAACAGGATATTAGAAATGTTATCCTGGAGGTTGTGATAGTTGAAGCTGTGTTTATGAGACTGCCTGAACAGAGCTCATAACGTGAGACAATGGAAGAAGACCACCAATATTTACAGAAAGGAAACCCATTCCATTAAAAAGACAGGAAAATATGGCCAGATAGGTAAGAGAAAAACCAATACGAAGTATTGAAAGTGAAGAAGGTGATAGGAATTGGAATGTGCCTGGAATAGTGCTTTTTATATATTACAATTTTAAAAAAGAGGTCAATGGAGAAGAGGCTGGAAAAGAGATGATGATTATATTTGGTGATGAATGAGTTCTTGGTGACCTTATGGGAAGTTATAGAGTGAATACTATGCATCCAATTTAATATTGTAATTTTACCCTCCTTTCAGATCTTCTGAGAAGTATAATATATAGTTATCAGGCACAGAATGAGAAGGTCTGTCATTGTTTTCCACATTATAACACTTGTCCCCATCGTAATCATGGATTGGTTTTAAAATTTCTTAGGATACTCTATCTTCTTTGAATGGGCTAGTTGTGATTTGTTCTATTTTAGTTCCCTACCTCCTTTAAAGAAATAAGAGATTAGGTTATTCTTATGGGAACATTGCATTCAACTGTTTTTCTATCGAGAAATTGTCACAAATTAAAAAGATGTCATACTTTTCCATAAATTTGAAAACACCACTACAGCATTATCAATATTTAGATAAAGGTTTTCTGGTGGATATCCACACTTGACTCTATTCATTTTTTACTATGTGAGTGTGATCTGGCTCGGAGCATGTACTATGTCGTGAAGTATTTATTTGAGGATTATTAAGTATATTGTTTCAAAGTAGAAGTTAAGTAAGGTGTCATTCACTGTATGACCAGAGATGATATTTTAAATTGTGCATAAAAGGATTTTTATTTGAAAATGCGTGCTACATGTACTATTAAGGTTATTAAGTATGAAATTTCTGATTTCCTTAAGTACTAACCTTGACAGTTGATATCTCTGACATTTCACTTTGACACTTCTTGTTTTATGTTTATTGTGAAGGTACGTCCTCAGTCTTTCAAACACACATTTTGGCTTGTGATTATCTTTCAAAATGTTTTTAGAGCAATTTTTGTGAGACCATGGATAAGTCAAAATTTTGTGTTATTTTCAAATATGAGTTGTAGAACCAATGCAGCACAGACAGCTTGAAATATCAATGAAGTGTTTGGGAAGGATGTGGCTAATGAATGCACAATAGGTCAATGGTTTGAGAAGTTCCATTCTGGTGATTTTAATCTTGAAAATGAGCCATGTGGGTGACCTGAGACCAAGGTGGATAATGATGAGCTGAAAGCTGCAGTGGAAGTGAATCCATCTCAACCTATGCATGAATTAGAAGCAAGGTGTGACTTTACTATTGCAACAATAGTGGACCATTTGAAACAAATTGGCAAGGTAAAGAAGCTGGATAGATGGGTTCAGCATGAATTAAACAAGTCGGAAGAGAAATCGTCTCGAAGCTTGCCTTTCTTTGCTGTCACAACATAAAGACAAACCATTTCTACACTGTATAGTGATGTATGATGAAAAATGGATTCTTTTTGACAATAGCAAGCATTTGGCACAATGGTTGGATAAAGATGAAGTGCTGAAACACAGTCCAAAATGAAATATTCATCAAAAAAAGCTAATGGTGCCTGGTCATCCAGCGCTGCTATTATCCACTACAGCTTCATGAAACCTGGTCAATTAATTACAGTGGATGTCTACTGCAACCAATTGGATGAAATGATGAGATGGCTTTGATTAAGCAGACAACATTGCTCAATGGAGACAGGCCAACCCTCTTGCGTGATGATGTTCAACCACATATCCCACAAACAATGCTGCTCAAACTACAGAGGCTACAGGTTGAAACTCCGTCATCCACTGTCTTCACCAGCCCTTGCACCAACTGACTTCCACTTCTTCCAGGCTTTGGACCACTTCTTGCAAGGAAAAATATTCGACTCTCAACAAGCTGTGGAAAACATCTTGTGCAATTTCATGGCCACTCGCTCTCCAGGCTTCTTTGCTGTTGGCATAAACAAGCTACCCCGAAAATGGTAAAACTATGTCGATAATTTAAGTGCATACTTTGATTAATTGCACTGCTTCTAGTTTGAGATATAATAAACTACACTTTTGATTGGAAATCGGACATTTCATATTTAATCACCTAATTGTTTTGAAAGCAAAAATATATGTATAAAATATATGTACATAAATATATACAAATGCATAGAAAACAGCTATCCATCCATGGCCAATATTTGTTGGATGGCTGCTATGAGCTAGACATTATACCAGGTACTTGGATATGGTATTGCCTGAGGGAGGCACAGTCCTGCTTCCCAGACATTGTAGTCTCTAGGGAAAAGCAAACATTAAACTAATCTTACAAGCATGATGACCATTACAAGGGGGGAAATATGTAGTGCTATGGATATGTATAATAGAGCATTGCAAAGACCATCCAAAATGTTGATGGAGGTTATTTCTGGAAATCAAGAAAGATTTGACAAGTGATTTTGTATTTTTCCCCTTATTCTTTTTTTATTTTTCACACTTTTGTTTAGAGTAAAACTTTTTGTATTATTCAGGGTTCTCCAGAGAAACAGAATGAATAGGATATGTAGATATAGATATAGATACAGGTATATAAGAGGGGATTTATTATGGAACTCGCTCATGTGACTATGGAGGGCGAGAAGTCCCACAATATGCCATCTGCAAACTGGAGAACCAGGGAAGCTGGTAGTGTAATTCAGCCCAAGTCTGGAGGCCTAAGAACCAGAGGAGCCAATGGTGTAACTCTTAATTAAAGGCTGAAGGTCTGAGGATCAGGAGACCCATTGTATAAGTCCCAGAGTCCAAAGGCCCAAGAAGCTAGAGTTCTGATGTCCAAGGGCAGAAAAACATGGATGTCGCAGTTCCAGAAGAAAGAGAGAATCTGTCCTTCCTCTACCTTTTTGTTTCTATCTGGGCCTCAAAAGGATTGGTTGATGCCCACCCAAATTGGTGAAGGTAGATCTTCTTTATGCAGTCTACTGATTCAAATGGTAATCTCTTCCAGAAATCCCTCACAGACATACCCAGAAATAGTATTTTACCTGCTATCTGAGTATCTGTAAACCAGTGAAATTGACATATAAAATTAACCATCACACATTTGTTACCAGAAAAGACAATGTTAATTAAGTGAAAAAAGTCAAACAAAGCATTTTGGTTCTGTTTTATCTCTTGCAATTCTAGTCAACAACTTTAGAATTTTAAAGTTAATTTTAAAACACTGAAATCTAAACTAAAGATAATATTGTATGTTCTTTTATTGGATTAGTCAGTGAGAGTTACTGATTTTTATTCAATCCTGGATATCTTAGTAGCATTTTGATTAAAGAATAGATTTATAAAGCATAAAAACAGACAGTTCAATGGAACAGAACAGAGAGCCCAGAATTAAACCCACACATATATGGCCAACTAATTTTTCACAAGGTCACCAAGAACACACAACGGGGAAAGCACAGCCTCTTCAATAAGTAGTATTGGGAAACCTGCATATCCAAATGCAAAGGAATGAAATTGGATCCTTGTTTTAGCCCATATACAAAAGTTAGCTTGAAATGGACTTAAGACTCAAATATAATGTCTGAAATCATAAAACTCCAAGAAGAAAAGATAGGGGGAAAGCTCCTTGATATTGGTCTTGGCAATGATTCTTTGGACATGACACCAAAAGCACAGGCAGCAAACGCAAAAATAAACAAGTGAGACTACATCAAACAAAAAAGTTTCTGCATAGCAAGGGAAACATTCCATAAAATGAAAAGGCAACCTATGGAATGGGAAAAATATTTGTAAACCATATATCTGATAAGTAATTAATATCCAAAATACATAAATTCCTTAACCCACATAAATCACTAGCAGAAAACCAAATAACTGAATTTAAGAAATGGGCCAAGGACCTGAATAGAAATTTTTTAAAAGAAGACAGACAAATGGCCAAGATGTTTGTGAAAAAATGCTCTAATGCACTAATCATCAGAGAAAGGCAAATCAAAACCACAATGAGATATTACTTCACAGCCGTTAGGATGACTACTATGAAAAACACAAGAGATAACAAGTGTTGGTGAGGGTGTGTGGAAAAGGGAACCTTTAGACATTGTTGGTAGGAATGAATACGGAGTTTTCTCAAAATATTAAAAATAGAACTACCATATATTAATAATATAGCAATTCTACTTTTGGGTATATATCCAAAGAAAAGGAAATCAGTGTCTCAAAGAGATTTCTGAACCCCTATGTTCATTGCAGTGTTATCACAATAGCCAAGATATGGAAACAGCCTAAGAGACTCCATTAACAGATGAATGGAAAAAGAAATTGTGGTACATATTATACATACAGTAGAATATTATTAAGCCATAAAAAAGGAGGAAATCCTGTCACTTGCAACAACATGGATGCAGCTGTATGGCATTATGCTAAGTAAAAAATAAGCCAGATACAGAAAGACAATTCTATAAGATCTCACTTATATGTGGAATCCAAAAAAGTTGAACTCATGGAAGCAGATAGTAGAGTGGTAGTTGCCTGGGGCTGGGGATTGGGGAAATAGGGAGATGTTGGTCAAGGAATACAAACTTTCAGTTTAAGATGACCAAGTTTTGGGGATGTAATGTACAGCATGAGTGGTGATAGTTGTGTTAATTAATAATAATAATAAGAAGAATACATTTAGGGGGCCTACAAAATAAGCACTAATTAAGAAACCCAGAGAATCGGGGCTAAGTTTCACACTCTGCTTATATAGGATCATTAACAACTTGAACCTCAATTCCTTCAAAGTAAGAAAGAAGAGACTGAGATCGAACACCAGAGTATGTAAGTAGGCTGGGCAACTTGTTTAAAGCTACTACAAGTAATGCTGACATTCATTTCCATTAAACTGCACACCTAAAGGGTAGTTAGTGGAAAATTCAATATCAGATTCTCTGTGGTGATAATAACTTTTATAACTGTGTATTGTATGTTTTTTCTGGATTCTGAAATGACTCACTTATTCCCATATAGAAAAAACATCTAAATGGGAAATAGGCAATGCTGGCCAGGTACGGTGGCTCACGCCTGTAATCCTAGGACTCTGGGAAGCCCAGGCAGGAGGATTGTTTGAAGCTAGGAATTGGAAACCAGCCTGAGCAATAGTGAGACCCTGTCACTACAAAAATTTTTTTAAAAATTGTCTGGGCATGGTGGTGTGCACCTGCAGTCCTAGCTAATGGGGAAGATGAAGGAGGGGGATCTCTTGAGCCCAGGAGTTCAGGTTGCAGTGAGCTGTGGTGACGCCATTGCACTGTAGTCCAGGCAATAGTAAGAGACCTTGTCTTAAAAAAGAAAAAAAAAAAAAAAGAAAAGAAAAGAAAAAAAAAAATAGGCAAATGCCTAAAGTATATAACAACTTTTTTCACACTGGTCACCCTGTTAAGAAAGAGAGACTAATAGCAATTGACAGTTAAAAAAAAATACTCACTTAGAACATTTATACAACATGTACATTACATTTCAAAAGGGCTTGACAATGAAATGTAGTCCATACTAAAACTACATGGACCGTAATGTAATATTCAGGGCCTTGTAGACTCTTCAAGTTCATCATTCTGAACATCATTTCCCGTACATATTTGGAAGTATCAGAGGACAGAATGCTGGGTAGACACGCTTTTGTGATACATACACTATAAATGCATGGTACAAACTATAAATCCTCATTTTTCAAGTGAGAGTGAATTATCACTTCAGCCTGGTAATTGGCACATTACGTGAGCTAGTTGATTTTTTTAAAACTTTAAAGGGAATATTTAAAGATACATGCATGACAATATATATTTGAGCTTCCTTGAAGCCAAACTTCAGACTTTAGATATGCTGAATCAGAGCATTGCTATAGATAGAGAATAGTAGATAGCTTTGTATTTGTTTGGTCTTCGGAAGATCAGTGATGAATGGAGGTTGGGCAAAACAGCAAGTGTTTAAATGGAAAACAGTGCGACAGGGATTATGGCAGGGTTAAGGTATTGGCAGTTAGCTAATGTCAATGATACACTTAAGAAACACTGTGTGCAGGATGCCTAGTAAATCACAGCCAGCCGTCATTAATAATCCACGACAGAAGGGAAAAGAGAAAGAAAGAAAAGTGAAAAGAGGGGTAGGAGAGAGCACTCAGTAATAAGATACACAGTGAAGCACAAAGTGTCCTCTAATTAGAACTATTTCTGTTGTCAGAGGACCCAGGAAAGGCTGGTTTGGTGAGTAGTTCAACAAATAACTAGGGAGCCGATACGCACATTGTCAGGTTGTAAATTTTTCACTTATTCCATTTCATTTGAATTATGTATATGTGTGTGCTTTTTAAAGGCATATGGTACCATACTGGGCAGGTACAATGGGGCTGAATTTTGACTTCCTATGTGTTCGTAAGCGTATTACAACTCCAAACAAAAAAAGCAGGTAATATATTGCCATCTAGTCTCTGGTTGGAAATTCTTAACTAGACAACTTTCCTGTGGCAACATGTGACAACAACCATTACTTTCAGTTCAGCCATATACAAAGAACTGAACACTCTTCCAATATCCATTTGACGTTTCCAGTCAATGTCCTTATCCCTATCTTATCAATGACGCCAGAGTTCACAGTGAGAAGCACAGAATGCTAATTTTTAAGTACTGACTAGGCTATTAAACTGGCAATTACCATATGGAGTGATAAGTGAAATGCTAGGGAAAGTAGGAGGTGCTATTGTCTAGATGATGACTTTAAAGGTCAAGGAAAGCTTCCTGTAGGAAGCGACATATAATATGAGACCTAAAGTATTTGTAAGAGGTAAACAGGCAAAGATAGAGGAGGAGTAGGGTGGAGAATATGGTTCAAGCGGAGGGAATGTCATGTGTAAGTCATGTACAAGTGAGAGAGACATGGCCATATGGAAAATGGAAAGCAATTTAATCTGTACTAAATGCAGATAGGTAAGTCTGGAGAGACAAGTTGAGACCTCATTAATTGCAGAGGTCTGAGTTTAAGCAGGGAAATGGCATGATCAGGTCTATGACAACTACAGTGATATGATGATTTAGAGCAGTAGTTGTAATAATCTGAGATGATGGTTACATAAAGTTGTTGAAATAGGTTGGGGGCAGAATTGACAATATTTAGTGTTGATTATTGAATTACAAATTCGTAGAGGAATTTCTGATTATGATTTTATTCCCACATTATGTAGCACAGAGTAAATATGTGACAAATATTTGTTAAATGAATGAAGGAATAAAACAAATTCAACCAAATTTATTTTCTTTTGTAACCTAACTTGGGAGAGGAGTTCTCATCTCCATTTTACTGCACTGAATTTTTAACACTGGCACAGGCTGGAGTGGTTTTTTTCATCAAGCTGCCATAACTTGAGAAAGAAAAATTATTTTTCCCAAATGTCTATTAAAGATATTTTAAAAAGTATAGGAAAATTGAAATAATAGCAAAATAAACAGACACCCACCACCTTGTTAATAATTTGCAATATTTCCTTTGTGTGTGCGTGTGTGTGTATGTGTATCATTTGATGTTATAGACATCACATTTCACCTCTAAATATTTCAGCTATAATTTCTAAGAATAATATTTTCACATAAAACCATGATAGCATTATTACCCCTAATAAATATAATAAGTCATACATATAATAGTAATTCAGAAATATAACAATAATTCACCTAATATAATCACTTTCAAATTTCTCCAATTAACCCAAAAATGTCTTTTATAATTTTTTTTTCAAATAAGAATCCAATCAAGGTTCACATGTGCTTGATTGTTAAGTCTCTAGAAATGAGTGTTTTCTGAGTAAAATATAAAAGTGATAGAATTATTCAACCTGGGACTAATACCTTAATATTCAATAGACGGTATTGGGCAACTAGGTTTATTTCCTGATTGGAAATGCTTTCTTTCTCTAAGCAATTAATTTAATTAGAAAGTGCATTGTATTTATGAGCCTTAGGTCAAAGGTTCACTTTCCATATGGGTCTCTTCTTACTCCATGGAAAGTAATCTCTGTCCATGTGATCGTACATTGAACTGTGTGTCCTAGGAAATCGCCTGAGAAAAGATTGGCCTTTGTCACTGGCAGGAACTGAATGAGTATATATAGATGGTGACGTAAAAATCCATTACACCTTTAGGGGCAAAGAAACCCTCTCAATAAATAATAAATTATTCGTCCAGTGGGACATTGGCCTAGGTGCGTACTTACGTCATGGAGTGCTCTGCAAGGTGCTTTCCACAGTTGAGTCTATGACTGGGGACAAAGAATAAGCTGAGATAAATGACAAACAAAGTTGGACATTGGTCTCTCCCATTTCACCTGCCAAATCATTAAAGTGTGTAAAATATTAGTCCTACTTTCAAGGACTAATATTTTGTCCTCCTTTCACTTCCCTTTCCCTCTCCCCCTCCGCCCTCTTTAATTGAAATGCCAGTAGGAGTTTGGCAGTGATGGACACCGTAGTGACACCATAATGAGGTTTGCAGGCCTGGCACAGTGTCTCTGTTTTTAGCTGCACAAGACTGAAAATATGATTATAATCTACATCCTTTGCATATATTCAAACCTAGTACCGCATTCTAGAGTGCTGACCGTCTCTTCCAAAATTGTGAAACTTCAAGCTGTTCATTAGCTCTGGCATTTTCAGAAGACTCAGTGAATATTGTTATGCCCACTAGTTCCTAGCAATGAAAATCTACTCGAAGCTTCCAATAGTGTCCATGAGCTGTATTAGAGAGGACAGAGAACCAAAACGGAAAGATTTGCATTCTCTGGGATAGATCTTTTATGATCTTTCTTTTTCCTTTTAAAACTTAAAAATAATATGTACTGTTCTATATCATGCAATCTGGTTTTATGTTAAAACAAGCATGAGTTTTCAGTGCGTGTTATATTTTAAATGTAAATATTTACAAGGGGATGTTAGTGACAGTAATGATGGGGTGGTCGTATGGTTTGGAAAGTTTGTGTATGAACGATAGTCATTTCCATTTATATTATACACATCACTTTTTGATTTGGAGCTGCCACTGCTCTTTGTAGAACCCGGCATTGACAGTAAACAGGAGCCTCTACCCTTAACATCTTTCCTTAGCCTTCGTTTCTGGCAAGCTGCCTTATTTCCAGTTGTTCCACACTAGGCTAATCCATCCCCTTTTCTTAAAATATACTTGAATGGGCCGGGCGCGGTGGCTCACGCCTGTAATCCTAGCACTCTGGGAGGCCAAGGCGGGCGGATTGTTTGAGCTCAGGAGTTCGAGACCAGCCTGAGCAAGAGCGAGACCCCGTCTCTACTAAAAATAGAAAGAAATTAATCGGACAGCTAAAAATATATGTAGAAAAAATTAGCCGGGCATGGTGGCGCGTGCCTGTGGTCCCAGCTACTCGGGAGGCTGAGGCAGTAGGATTGCTTGAGCCCAGGAGTTCGAGGTTGCTGTGAGCTAGGCTGACGCCACGGCACTTGCCCCAGGCAAGAGGGTGAGACTCTGTCTCAAAAAAAAAATATATATATATATACTTGAATGGCATGTTGTTAGAGGCTGCTTTGATGCAGATATTAGAGAATCCCTGTGTAAAGCATTCTTCAACATTCCAGCTCACTGGTGTTAACTAAAAATGTACATTATTGAAATGCAGAGATAAATAAGGTTCCGGAGCCAAGTTATTACTAATGCTTCAGGACATTGCCATTTTCTATTAAAGCTGATTCAGAGATAAAACTCACAAAACTGGAAACACCACCAGATGGGGCATCAACTGGAGGATAGATAGACTTCAGAATATATCAGCAACTGCAATCACAAATCGGTTGACAGTATGTTCACAGCAGAAAGGACCATCAGTGGACCAGGGATTCCTAATCACCAGTGTGTGGCAGATTAAGGGAGATGAAGAGAAGGGTTTACAGCTAGCCTTCAGATTATTGTGTGCAACTGGAAGCCAACTGTACCTCGGCTGAGCATATAGAAATACCAGGTATACATACCAGTGCACATAAACATTATCCTCCAGAAATGCCCTGCAATCGTTTGCCTTTCCCCACTGCTTGAAAATTTACGTTTGCCAGCAGAGCTTTATGCATATTGATTTCCTTCTCTGTCTGCCATTGTGAATCTGAAAGAAAAAGCCTTCTAGGAAATATTAAATAGTTTATTACCTCAACTGATATAACATTGAGTTGAGAATTTTGTCAGCGGTTGGTATTTTGGAGAAATTTAGTACTTCTGATGGAAAATTGTTTAAGGAAGTATGTACACGTGGGACTGTCTTGCCAGCCCTGCACACAGTTCAGGCTTTACCGTGCTCACTTAGTGGCGTGCTGCAAATCACAAAAGCATATGGAAATCTTTACTTTGTTTAGAAAATATATTTACTGAAAATGGTGTAGGAATGTATGTTGCCCAAAAGGGAACACTAAGAGGAGATTCTTTCTGCTCGTTGCTCAAATAAGATTTCAGGATTTTATTAGCATCTTTGTGTAGCCAGATAGGGGAATCAGAGTCGTAGACTGAGCTTGAGGTAAGATTTAAGCCCATCCAAGAACATCTGAGGAACTTCCAGGCAAGACTTTCATGAGTCCACTTGCAGCAGAGTTTGTCATAGAAAAACAGGGAGGAGGTAGAGAGGACAAAGGGTTTTCTGCCTCAGATATCACTGTTCCCCAGCCAGGTGCCCAAGTGTGAAGCTGAAACAGAAAATTTGCTTCTATGAATGAGGTATAGAAGCAAATTCCCTAAGACACTCAAGGGAGTAGAATGTGACATTAAGAGGGTGGAGAAGTATTTCCTTCCTTTCTGGGTGGAAAAAGACCTTGGCTTTGGTGTAGTGAGACTCCTGGGAATCCAGTGTTGGAAGCATCTGGAGATAGCATCGTTGGTGTGGCTAGCTAGACATCAGCCCTGTCACAGGGCCAGCAGCTGGGAAGTCAAAATGTGCCCTTCAGCAGTTTAGGCACAATATGAGTTTTTTGTGAGCTCGTGAGAATCATAATTGGGAAATCCCAGAAATATACTGGTGAGACTTCGAGTGGGACAGGATTCTGGAAATACCAGGCAGGGTAATGAACCAGTGTTCTCCCATGAATATGAGCCCGTGTGCAATAATGGCCATAGACATCTCTTCTGAGCATCTTACCTGTGCTAAATCATCAACCCAATAAGACAGATGCTATTATTATCTCTGATTTCTTTTAGATGAGAAAACTGAGGAACAGAGAAGTTAAATGACTTGCCTAAGGTTAAAGAGTGAATAAATGTACCCCAAATAAGACCTACCCAAGAACTTTGACCCGTACGCTACTCTTTACCCCTTTACTACACTGTCCTGTGGTATTAAACCACGGTCTGAGAGCAATCAGGTTCAGCAAACGTATGTGACTTGCTATTTTCTGTTAGGAACATCATCTAGCCCGTAAATCTAAGTAAAAATTAGGGACTGTTTATATTACAACAAATTAGCATTAAATTTTTAAAGTATAATTTGATTTATAAGATAAATGGTTCTTTAACTTAGGGGTGGCTAATCAGTATATAAAAGCACTAGAATTATTTACTAAAAATTATTTTGAAGATTAAATAAAATATATACATGTAAGTTTTTAGAAAACTATAAAGATTTTTTTTAACTAATAAGGAGTTATTATTTAAACTTTATATTTGTTTGTTATGGATTTTCATTTGTAGTTATGATTATTTTAATATAATAGTATTCTTTATTACTTGCCAAAGCAAAGATTTTACAATATACTTTAGAAAGTAAAGGTCTTACTACACTTTGTATTCTTATTCAAGCCAAATGACTTTCTGTTTGTATTTTTTTTATTCTTTCCTAGATTTTGAGTGACTTGAGTTCAGGGAGTATTGGATTTAACTTTATTCTCAAGCTGCTGCCACTCAGTAAAAGTGTGTGATCCAGATGAATGAATATGCAACTAATTAGTGATTCATAGTCACCGAGCTGAATATGTGAAGAAAATATGATAGAACTTTCATCAACGGAAAAAAAGTGATTCTTAAACAACTTTTGAGAGAACAAAAGTTTTGGATTATTTATTGAATTACTATATTAAATATCCTCAGTTCTGGTTTAATATGCTTAGAAGTACATAAATTCTTTCAAGCAACGAGGGCACCCTTTTTGTTAAAATAAAACCATTTTACTAAGTGGTATTCTAATGACCTATGAGCATTAATAAAAACTGCCTAATTTTTGCCTGAGGCTAACTCACCTATTAAATGAAGTCCCACCCAGAAAACAGACAGAAGGAGAAGCAGGGTTCATATTACTCTGGGGGCAGTTGAGCACCTGCTCAGTGCCCCAGGAGGCAAGATACTGAGAAACTTGTCTGAGGGTGCAGGGGTGTGGGCCCTAATCCTGACTCTGTCGCCCACCGCTGTGTGTCCTCAGCGGATCAAACCTGTTTCCTAATCTTGAAACTAGCAGCGAATCTCGACCATGACTAACGTACATGTAGCATAGATGGCATCCTGGGTCTTTTGAACAAATTCTAAAGCATTATTATAATGAAAGAAAGCACAACACTTCTCAGAGAAAGTTTTGTCTGTGAGGTTTTTTGTTGTTGTTGTTGTTTGTTGTTGCTTTTCCTGTTATGAAGAGACCCAGAAGCTTGGGGATTTATACCATATAAGAGATCGAGAGCCGGTGGAACTAGATGATCCCTCGTGCATCTTCCACGTGAAGGTTCTGTGAATCTGGTCGATCACTAAGTTTTTGTATGGAAAGAAACAAAGCTGGCCAGGAGCCAGAATTTGTTCTGTTTATCATGCCAAAGCCTGCCCCTCAAAATAACAAGCTTTTGAAGAGGCTAAAACTGTTTTTATTCTGAACAGTGAGAAGCCTGCTTATAATAAAAGGATAGCAGACTTCAAGTTAAGAGTGTTCCATTCTCTAAAAATCTAATATCCACATCAAATGAATCTGCCATAGACAATTACAGTTGCAAAAATTAGAAATGATTGTCATAATTTTTCCCTTAGAGTTTAACCAGAAGCGACAGGGAATTTTTTCAAGGTTACTCACTGTATTTTCAAAAGACAACCATTTTCTTTTTGTGGAAAATGCAAAATCTCCTTTTAAGAAATTAAATGAGATAAAATTATCATTTTCTACATCTCATTGAAAAAGAGAGAACAAGACAGTATGTTCCAATTAGCATAAACAGACAATAGAGATTTTCTTTGCTGCAGTCTCAGATCTCTGATAGGAGACATTATGTCTGGTACAAGTTATCGATGGAAGATCAAAAGTATTTTGTAGCATGACATAAACAAAGGCACAGAAAGCAGAAGGGAAGGAAAACTGAAGCCACCACAGTAATAATGAAACAACATAACATTTAACTAACCTTTCAAAATTTCTAAGATTTAGGAGTGACTGTAACACAGTGAGTTGTTTTGCAGAGATAAAATCAGAATTAGAGCACTTGTAAAAATTCTAAAGGAGAGAACAGAAACCAAATAGTCATTATGAAAACTTCCAATGACGGAAATTATTAGAAGTATCAAGCGGAAGAAGAGTAAGTATTTAAAAGGGCATTAATTGAAAAAAATACATGTACACACACAAACACACACACACACACACATACGCCACTTTATAGTACAACAAATCTGCCTTTACCTCGAAGTCAAAGTAGACTAGGCTGGGTAATAGGTTTTACCTCACTCTGATTTATGTGACTAAGATCATGGAAGGGCAAGATTTCTAGATGAAAACCATTAATCTGTTAGTTAATGTTATCAGAACTGAGAGCTGTTGCAATATATACTTGTTGGAGGACAATTCTCTATGGGTTTTTCACATTTCTGTATATATTGTGACTGCCATTTGCTCTGGACAATCTCAAAGATGTTTGTATAGTGAACAGACTTGGAAAATAGAGAAAGTGTTGCCCTTTGAGGCAAAGGATAGTTTCGCTTACAGACTTAGAAGGTAGGGTTAGCAGCCTCTAGAGCAATGGGCAGGCATGCTTAATATCCAATATAACAGAAAGGGCGACTCCCTCCAGAGCAAAGGGCAGGCATGCGAACTGCCCATTATAAAAGATTCTGGCTCTCTAAGACCAAGTTCCTTTCCTGCAACACGACCAACAGTGTGTTATAGCTGTCATCTGGCCCCCTTTGTTTTGTCTTATAAGAGCCGGGGCTTAGGGAACCAGCACAAAAATTCTGGCACTCTGGCTACTGCTATTGCTGTCCTTCATCTCTGATCCAGAAGTCTTGTCTTTCCTTCCAGCATCCATAAAACTGGCAGCATAATTTATAAGCTAGCAAGTGGGGTGAAAACCTCAGAACCTTCACAGTTCTTGACAATATTGACATTGGTAATTACCTTGGAGACGTTATGATCTCTTCTCTGGTGTTTTGGTAAATAATGGAAAAATTTCATGTGTTTAAAATGCATAATTGGGCCAGGTACGGTGGCTCATGCCTATAATCCCAGCACTTTGGGAGGCCAAGGTGGGAGGATTGCTTGAGGCCAGGAGTTCAAGATCAGCCTGAGCAACATGGTAAGACCCCCATCTCTACAAAAAATTTTAAATATTAGCCAGGTGTGGTGACATGCACCTGCAGTCCTAGTTACTGGGGAAGCTGAGGCTGGAGGATCCCTTGAGCCTAGGAATTCAAGGTACAGTGAGCTATAATGGTGTCACTGCACTCTAGTCTGGACAACAGAGTGAGACTCTGTTGCTAATTAAAAAAAAAAAGGATAATTTTTCAGTATGCGTGAACAATAGCTTTACTATCATATGGAGAGGAGATAGAGATGTATGTATAGAATTTGACCACTCTGAAAGTCTTTAGAAATACCAGTACTGGCAGATCCAGAAATTCTATATTTTCTGGGTCCCTAGAGTTGGCACAGCTCAGGGGACTAACAAAACTCATAAGACTGATATGTAGTCTGTAATGCTGATGTGTTCATTTATATCGAAAAATATGATTTCCAAGCAGACGAGAAGTTTGCCAGAAAAGAGAGGTAAATGCCAACTCCTATATGCAAATCACGTGCCATAATTAAAGAGATAATTGAATGCTCTCAATAGTTAGTCTCATCAGATCCGATACATGAGTGACCACTTTAGGTTATATTCCAGGTTAATTATTCATATCAGTTAGTCAAGGTGCTCTATCTTCTGGATAACGCTGGATAATCTCAAATTTTACCTTGGAAGATTTCCTTTTTCAAAATCTCTACAAACTGCTCCCTTTTTGTGAATACCTTTTTTCTTCAGGCAGAGGGCAATTCAACTGATTAGGTTTTAGCTTTTGTTGTCATAATTACTTTCTAGTAATTTAATTTCATTGAAAATATAACCTTTGCCTCTTGGCTGGACTTTGTTGTTCCCAAATCTTTTCTGTCACACATTTAGATATAATAAAATGTCTAGTTTCACCAGTTGTATTTCTACTTTCAAATGTGTTCTGAGTTACTTCACCTCACATTCTAAATGCGTAAAATTAGCCATAGGCTATGTGGTTTTCATCCATCCATTCTCAAAGTGTGGTCCCCAGGCCACCATTATTGGCATCATCTGGGAGCTTGTTAGACCTGCAACTTCTAGGGCTCCAACAAATCTACTGAATCTGAAATTCTAGGGAGGAACCCAGTAACTCCTTTTAACATGCCCTCTAGCTGATTCTGATGCATGCTAAAGAGCCACCATGCTCACTAAATCTCACTAGATATATAGAGTGAATTCCAGAGGGCTGTTGAAATTATTAGAAAATATTTGGTCTGCTTAATTAAAAATAAGTTGGTCATTGACTAGAGCTTGAAATATTTCATTGCGTTTAAAAATCTATGTTAATCTTTGTTATCACTGAAGGAAGCTGGATGGAGAATGCATGGTACCTTTATACACTATTTTTACAACTCACTGTGAGTCTGTAAGTATAATATTTCAAAATAAAAAGTTTTTAAAAACTTAAAATGTATGACTTATAATTAAGAGAATTTACTTTCATCTGGAAAGGATAAGATGTTCCCATGGAACATAAATGAGAAAACAAAGATGTTCATCTACACAACCTGTGTTATATTGAAATTTCATGCTTTTCCTTCCTCATACCAATGAGAGGGAAAGAGGAAAACACATCAGTTCTAAAGATTGAATGTCTACTTGGGAACTGTATAACAAACCATGAACAATTAACTGATAATAAAAAGTTGTACAGAATATGTGATTATATTCACGAAGAGAGTTTTGCAATTCATGGATATGTTTAATTCACAAAAGTATAGGTGTAAGTTTTATAGATTTTCATTAACATGATTATGCTTCAAAGGACAACAATAACCACTTGTTAGAGATTCCATGGTTTCTGTGTTAGTTCATGTCCTCTGAGAAGCAGGTGCCAAATGGAATTAGATATGCAAGATGTATATTAGGGGAAACACTTGTGAAGGAAACAGGAGAAGACATAGGAGTAGGCAGGGAGAGAGACATCAGACCACAATGTAGGTCTAACACTTGGGAAAGGTGAGAGGGAAGGAAAGAGGATTGGGTTGCTATCTCAGACTATAGCATGGATATGAGTAAGTATCCAGACCAAGGGGGAGTCCTTGAGCCAAAGTCGCCTCTTAGATGAGTCCTGCAACCTGTAGCAATAGGTCTGTGCCAGTAAGCCCTCTGTGCTTAGTCACTGGCTGGGAGCAGCCCAGGGGAAGTGTGTCCATCATCTATGTACCCTGCAGCAGGAGATCTGAGAGGTGCATTTTCATGGCCACCAGAGTTTTTGACCAAGTGATTTCAAAAACATAAAAAAGTTTAATTACAAAAACTATATGTGTTCTGTCTATTAAACTTCATAGTTATCAAGACATAATGGTGTATTATTGTGTATATGGTGTATATGGTATATATGTATGTGTATATGTGTATGTGTATATGGTGTATATTTCAGATCTTCCAAATTGTCTTTCTTGTATTTGGTTATCTCTGAAATGAATACAACAAATGGTAATTGAGATATTTCTAAAAGAATTCTGTGCTCAAAGTCTTGATCAGTTAAGACCACAATATTCTAATATATCACATGGTAAAAATTAATATAATAGCTTTCATACATACAATAAAACCCCCAATGTAGTTCTTTAATGGTTCTACCACTCCTGTGTACGGTGTGTTGCAGGACGCAAAGCCCAGCCCAGGCCTGGCGGTGCCTGTGAGGGCAAGGCTACGGATACCAGTCAGAGCTCTGTGATGATCCAGATGTTCACATAGCAGCCATTAATGACCTTTTCATTTGTTTGTTTTTAATTAATAAAATTGATGTTTTAGAGCAGTTTTAGGTTCATCGAAAATTTGAACAGAAAGTACAGAATTACCATAAATTCCCTGTCCTCACTTCCTCTCCCACCCCCTACAGTTTCCCCTATTATTCACACCTGGTATTAGTATGATACATTTGAAGAGCTAATATTGATACATTATTAGCTAAAGTCTATAGTTTACAGTTGGATTCAGTTCTTTGCATTGTACATTCTACAGTTGACAACTGTGCAATGGCGTGCATCCACCATCATAGTTCATATGGACTAGTTTCGTTGCCCTCAAAGTCCCTCTTGCTCCACTTACTCATCCCTTCTTCCCTACCCTCCCCTACCCCGAACCCCTAGCAACCCTAATTTTTTTTTTACTGCCTCCACAGTTTTGCCTTTTCTGGAACGTAATGCAGTTGGAAATACACAGTATGCAGCTTTTTCAGATGTGTATTTAAGATATTTTCAACCTTAGTAGTGAAATTCAGGAAATATGATTAAATATTGAGTTTATTCAAGCATGAAATTTGAGGATGGCCACCTGGGATAACACAGACTCCAAAAGGATATGGTCAGTGCTTTGAAGTGAGGAGGATTGAGGGTTGCTTATATAGGGTAAGATCTGGGGAAGATTAATAAGATGACATCATTTTCCATACAGGGTCAGTGAATAGTTACGGCCAATTTGGTTATAGGCAGTGTGTCTTCCTTCCTTCCTTCTTTACTTCCTTCCTTTCCTCCTTCCTTCCCTCCTTTCTGTATATCTAACATTCCACATTAAGAATTAGTCATCAAGGGGTCTTTTGTCCAAATCAAGGGGTCTTCTATCTCAGGGCCATCTGGTCTGAGCCGGGAACAAGGAAATAAGAAAAGAAGTTAATCTGTAACAAAAGATCAGTAATTAAGAGGTCAAACTCTGTAACTCAGTCTCCAAAAATCGACTTACTCAGAGCCTAATGACTTTAAGAAGCCCCAAATAGACTATTTTCTTTTACAATATGCATTTAAACAATCTACATTTAAGCTTCTTCCGTTTCTTTTCACGACTTAATAGCTCATTTCTTTCTATCATTGTAGGGGTGGATATACCACAGTTTATCCATTCACCTATGGAAGGACATCTGGGTTGCTTCCAAGTTTGGGCAATTATGAAAAAAGCTGCTATGAACATTCATGTGAAGGTTTTTGCTTGGATGTACGTTTTAAACTCATTTGGGTAAAACCAAGGAATGTGATTGTGGGATCACATGGTAAGAATATGTTTAGTTTTGCAAAAAACTGCCAAAGTGTCTTCCAAAGGGGCTACACCCCACATTAATGATCTTTGTGTAAGAAAGCTACTCTGTGGCCCCTTTAAAGAGCAAAAATAACACTTTTGTAAAATCTTACCAACTTCCCTATTAGGGACTCACATTCTCTCTTTATGCAGTAAAAGAAAATAATAAAGCAGGGAGGACAGGTAGAGATTTTCTCCACTCCAGACTCAAGAGACCTCCAAATCTTTTTAGCACAAGACAAAGCTTTAATCATGGTAAACAGGAATTTCTGAAAAGAATTTAATGTTTATGGATGTTTCCACCTTAACCTCAGCTACTAATTAACATCCTTTGGGCCAGTTAACTTTGAGACTCAAGCCTGAGTCAAAGCTTGTATTTCCAAAACTTTTTGAACAGTTGTTGGTAGTTTCTAAATATGTTCACTGAAAATAACAACAGAAGGTAATGCTGGATTGTAGGTATTCATTTTCTTCTTCTAACTTTTCAGTCAATGGGGATAGATTTTAAATCCCTTTCCATCCCCTTAAAAAAAAAATATCTCTACAAAGAGAAACAGATGGTCTACCCCACCTAGCACACCTGTTTTGCTGGTTACTCTTAGTCAGACAAAGCTTCAAACACAAAAGACTCACACTGATTTACTAAAAATACTGCATAATTATAATACACATGTTCCTCTACAGAGTATAAAGGAACTGAGGTGTTTTCCAGTGTTTAAAAAAGTACCATTGTCATTAACAAGAGATTTTAGCTCAGAAATAGAGATCAACTGCTGTTTGTGCTAACTATAAAAGTAAAACATGTTCATTGTAATAATTTTAAGTATTGTACAAGAATATTAAGAATGTGATGAAAAAGCTACCCTAAATTTTGCCACCTACAGATAATTACTGTTAATATTCTGGGGAATATATTTCCAGGTATTTCTCAACATATAGGCTTGTAGAATTAGGAAAATACTATACATGTTTTACTATCATCTTTTTTTAAAAATCTGCATTATGTTTCGTGCATCTTTCCATGTCAAATAGAGACCTAAATAATCGTTTTTGATGACTTCATGATATTCCTCTGTATTGTTACATCATAACTTAGTTTATAAATCCTATATTGAGTAACAATTAGGTTATTCTAATTTCTTAGTTTGATATGCAAAGTTCATATGCCTATAAAATATTCTTGAAGAGTTATTTTTATTATCATCTTGAGATAAATTACTAGTGATGTAAATATCAAGTTAAAGTTTATGTAGTTTTTTAAGGTTGCTGTATTTTGCTAAGTTGCCTTCCAAAAGGTTTGTACCAATCCATACTCCTACCAACATTACAAAAGAGTCTGCATTTTCTAACCAACTCACCAACCATGGGGCTTTGATAGGTAAAAACAATCACAACAACAACAACAACGAAATCACTTATAGGTGAAATATTGTATAGTCCTTGTGAATTCTTCTGCACTCTACAATGGTAGTATATAATGTCTACTCTCTGTATCATTTGTAGATAAGAACAGGAATTCAGGAAATAAAACAACACCACAGCATACTCCCTTGGTGAAAATTATGTAGCCACCTGTGTCTCTGGTTATATTTTAATTAGGTACTCCACATCGCACTGGGAAAAGCATGCCACCCTAAATTAATGCTTTTCCATTGTTTCCCACAGAACATGGTAAATTCATACACCTACTCACCTAAATCTCCAGGTTTTGCATTATTCCAGGGACTCTAAAGAATATGATGTACAGGCAGAGAAAAGCTCTTTGTTCTCTCTGAGCCTAGAAAATAAGTAGGTCCCTCCCTGTTTTGCAGAGAAGAGTAAAAAAAAAATAGATCAGAAGTATAACATATATAGGTTTGTTGCCATTGTATAGATTTTTTGATTAATTTTATGTCGGTTTATTTCCAAAATATAAAAGTTTTTGTTAATGTTTTAATTCATCAAGGATGTAATACAAACCAACAATAAGTAGAGACAGGCTCAAGTTCTGGGTTATCAATAAACAGATCTAAAACAGATTTTTTTTAGCTTTTATTACCTATGAAAAGAACACAATTCTAGAGAGGAATCATCTTATTCAATCTGTCTCTCCTCTCGCCTACTTCTAGTAGAAAGAATGATCTCTTTATTCAACGTGTTCATCTGTGACACAATCTGCTCTTGCAAGGC
The DNA here is from genome assembly GCF_000956105.1 of Propithecus coquereli. NCBI lineage: Eukaryota > Metazoa > Chordata > Mammalia > Primates > Indriidae > Propithecus > Propithecus coquereli. Next base: position 1,840,210 of record NW_012155062.1, on the reverse strand, counting down.
CGAGGATCATTCACCCAGGTCAAGCTACAAGTAACACAAGATGAAAATTAAAAGTGTGAAATTCTTCTACCTCTAACTTTGTCTCTTATGGAAAGAGTGGAAGATGCCAAACCTTTGTATAAAATCAGAATAAAATGTGATTTTTTTTTATGTACGTGAAATCCTGTCTCGTCTATATGTTCACTACTTGTTTTATGAGGATGTTTTATTTTCTAATTTGATTATAGATTCCTTTTGGTCAGGGACTTTATCTCATCATTTTCTTGTATTCTCTCACAATATATACAGTGAATGTTTCTTTCTGGATTGCTTTGCAAGGTTTCAGGTAAATGAGCTAAAATTGTCTAAAGTGTGTGATACAATGTATTCATAATAAAACAGTGCCTTGAAGAAATTTTATAAATGCTATTAAAGAATTATGTAAGACAGAGTTTATTTGAAAAGAATTAAATAAAGACATGTTTCAAGATTTTCATAGAGTATAGTGAATGTCCACTCAAAATAGGCCATTTTACATTCTGCATGTACCATGTATGTATATATGTGATTGTGCATTCTCTATCATGGTTGAAAATAAATTTTTGTCCCAAATACAATTAATAATCAAAAAATAGAAATACAGCATTTTATAAAAGTTTCATTCCTAGGTAAGACTACATAATTTAAAAACTTTCATTTTTCCTGCAAAAATAACAGTCAAAATGGAAATTGGACCATCAGCTCTTTGTTCTTCCATAAAAGGCTGTCATTAAATGCATCTCTAAAGCTAAACTGGAACTTCAAGTTTTGACAGACTTGCTTTTTAACTGCAACCCTTTATATTCACAGGACCCAAGAGCATCTTTGTCCCTGAAATACACACAAACACACACACACATTTCCTTCCAGATAACAGGTGATTAAAAAGTATTTACTACACACATTTTTCTTTAAGAGTTTCACTTAGGTGCTTATGTAAATTTTAATGATTTGAAGTTTTCATAATGATTTGCACTAATGTCACCATTCTAGATGGACCTTTAATAATGGATAAAGATGGGTTATTTTATGATTTTATGAGGACATCATTTTTGAATAAAATCCAATTGCATCCTGTGGCAAGGCCCACATCTCTGAGAACATTGTCAATCAGATTCATAGCTTGATTTTAAGCCAGGGCTGTTTTTACAATTGAAACACACACATGATGATGTCAATGATACACAGGATTGCCTTTAATTGCTTGAACTGAATAGGTGCTTATACAATCATGTACCACGAAATGATGTTTCAGTCAATGAGGAACCAGAGGTACCACAGTGGTCCCATGAGATTATAATGGAGCTGAAAAATTCCTATCACCAGTGACTTTGTAGCCTTCATAATGTAGCTCAATGCATTCCACGTTTGTGCTGATGATGGTGTAAACAAACCCGCTGTGCTGTCAGTTGTATAAAAGTACAGCACACACAATCATGTATAGTACCTAATACTTGATAATAAATGACTACGTTACTGGGTTATGTATTTGCTATGCTATACTCTTTATCATTGGTTTAGAGTGTACTCCTTCTACTTATTTTTTTAAAAAGTTAATTGTAAAACAGACTCAGGCGGGTCCTTCAGGAGGTATTCCAGAAGAAGACATTGTTATTGTAGGAGATGACAGCTCTATGTGGTTATTGCCCCTGAAGACCTCCTGGGGGGGAAAGGTGTGGAGGAGGAAGGCAGTGATACTGATGATCCTGGCCGTGTGTAGGCCTAGGCTAATACGTGTCTTTGTGTCTTAGTTTTTAATAAAAAATTTAAGAAGTAAAAAAAAATAAAACTTTCAAAAGTAGTAAAAAACTTATAGAATAAGGATATAAAGAAAAACATTTTTGTACAGCTGTACAATATTTGTATTTTAAGCTGAGTGACAAGAGTCAAAAAGTTTCAAAAAATTAAAAAGTTTATAAGTGAAAAAATTATAGTAAGCTAAGGTTTACTTATTATTGAAGAAAGAAAAAATTTTATAAATTTAGCGTAACCCAAGTGTTCAGTGTTTGTAAGGTCTGCAGCAGTGCACGGCAGTGTCCTAGGCCTTCATGGTCACCCACCACTCCCTCGCTGACTCACCCAGGGCAACTTCGAGTTCTGCAGGCTCTATTTATGGTAAGTGCCCTACACAGGTATACCATTTTTTCTTTTTTTCCATATTTTTACTGTATCTTTTACTAAGTTTTGATACATAAATACTTACCATTGTGTTCTAATTGCCTGCAATATTCAGGACAGTAACATGCTGTGCAGGTTTGTAGCCCAGGAGCAACAAGGTATAGCATACGGTCTAGGTGTGTAGTAGGCTATATCACCTAGGTTTGTGTAGGTACACTCCGTGATGTCTGCACAGTAATGAAATTGCCTAGCAACGCATTTCTCAGAATGAATTCCCATGGGTAAGTGATGCATGACTGTATATGTATTCACTGGATGTCTCCCCAAACACAATTTCTATTAGGAGACTTAAAAATATCTATTCCCACCAAGGAACCAAATCCGAATGGTCTCCACATGTGCCCCAGACACTAGTGCCTCTGTTGTATTAATATTTCGTAAGCAAGTTGAAACTATTGTACAAAATCTGCCTCTTCTGAATTTTGTTCCACTTAGGAGGTGTATTAGTTTTCTGGGGTTACCATAACAATGTACCACAGCAGGAGGGTGTAAATAAGAGAAATTTATTTTCTCACAACTCTGGAGGCTAGCGGTCCACGGTCAAGGTGTTGGCAGGCCTGGTTTCTTCTGAGGCCTCTCCTCTTGGCTTACAGATGGTTGTTATCTCCTGCATTCCTTTGTCTTCACATGGCCTTCCCTCTGTGCATGTGTGCTTCCTAATCTCCTCTTCTTATAAGGACACCAGTCACATTGGATTAGGGCACCCCAGTGATCTCATTTTAACTTAATTACCTCTTCCAAGTCCCTATCTTCAAATACAGTCACCTTGTGAGGTACTGGGGGTTAGGCTTCAATATACGAATTTTGGAGGGACACAATCCAGCCCTGTCAGGAGAGTTTACAAGATGTGAGAGCATTCCCTGAAAAATGTGTCATTCAGTTACAGAACAACTCCTCAATTCCCGAACATCCAGTTCTGTTCCCTGTCCCTTTACATAGGGTAGCTTCCTCTAGCAAGCGTTTGCCAGAGGGGTGTGCACCACAGCACAGGAAATGGGGTGCTAGAAATAACATTGAAATCACATAGTGAAAGTGATTCAATGCCCTTGCTGTTCTTCTGAGGAAGTCTTTGGCCAGGCTGGGTTTGTGGGTAATGCTATTAACACTTGTTAATTCCTCCTTTCCATTATCCCCACCTTTTTTCTTTTCCTAAACAATAGAAATCAGACCTCAGGCTCAGGAGCCTTTGGTAAGCAACAACATCTAGCTCTAACTAATACTTTTTTGTGTGTGGCTTTTTTTTTCATTGAATTCATATAGTTACCTTGCATTTCTATTTGTGGGAAGTCATACTGTTTTTCTTTCTCTTTTTCATTTTTTTAGAGACAGGGTCTTGCTATTGGCAAGACTGGACTCAAACTCCTGAGCTCAAGTGATCATCCTGCCTCAGCCTTCCAAGTAGCTGGTACTACAGGTATGTGCCATTGTACCCAGCTCTGTTTTTCAATTAAAATAGCGATATGGTTTTTATTTAACACAAAGTATTTATGTTTTTAAAAAAGTGAATCTGTTCTGGCCTGGCTCAGTGTCTCATGCCCGTAATCCCAGCACTTTGGCAGGCCAAGGCAGGAGTATTGCTTGAATCCAGGAGTTCAAGACCAGCCTGGACAATATAGCAAGACCCTGTCTCTAAAAAAAAAAAAAAAAAGAAATAGAAGTTAGTCAGGCATGGTGGCATGAGCCTAAAGTCCTAATTGCTTGGGATGCTGAGCAGCTGAGGCAGGAAGATGGCATGAGCCCAGGAGTTCAAGGTTACAGTAAACTGTGATCATGCCACTGTACTCCAGCCTAGGCAACAGAATGAGACCCTATCTCTAAAAATAAAAGTAAAAAATAAATTAAAGAGTGAATCAGGTCTAAGAAAAATATTCATTATTGCATAGGTGGTAGGCACATATGGCAAAATCATGAAGGTGGTCTATGAGGGATCTAAAATCTTGGAAAAGCTGCTCTACCATAAAAATAAGCAAAAATATTGGTCTCACTGACCAATATTTGAGTTGTCCACTAAGTGACACTCCTTGGAGCAATGGCACTTCTAATTCCAACCTGAGCCATACTTTCATTTCACTATTGTGGTCAACACTTGTTTGCAGGGGCCACGGTCCACTTCCTAGAGTGAAGTGACTTCTTTACTGGAGTCTATGAGAAGGTAGAGCAGGGAAGAACTGCCTTCCACATTTGTTTTCCTGAAAACTGCTGTACTGAGTATTTAAACAAATATCTACCCACAAGGCATGGTTTCACTCTCTGGATCCTTCCCCTTTTACTCCAGTTCCAACCCTAACATAAGTAAGGCTCTCATCTTAATAAGGGAGCAATTTAGGGCAGTTTAGTGCAGACATATGTAGACAAAGCAACATTTTTTACTTGGATCCGAAAACCCAGGAAATCTCAGGTCCGATTCATAGTTTTTTCCCATGGTTGTTCTCTCTTCGTCACACTTTTATTTTATAATTTGAGGTTTTATTCCTTCCTTCCCTGACGAATTTCTGATTTAATGCTAACTCTAGGACTTGGGTGACTCAAATAGGAGGCTGGGATTTTGTTTGCATTGTATATTCTGGCTTTATAAAATGTTTTATCTTAAAGAGTAAAGTACCTCTCAAGCTTGGTTAAATCACCTATTGTGTAACTATATGTTGGTTTTAGAAGAATTACTGATACATGGTGGAAATACTCATGGTATTTTAAATGAAGCAAGCAGGTTACAAAACAGCATTTCTGGTAAAAGCACTAGCTTTTAAAAGCATATATATTTATGTAATTGATTCATATATAATTGAAAAACTATGCTATAATGTTATCAATTGTTCTTTAGCTGGAGAGAGTGTGAGGGCTTTAAAATTTTACTCTTTATACTTTTCTTCATTTTTAATTTTCTACATTTAATTTATATATTTTTTAATTTGAGAAAAGTATATTAAATTTAAAATAGAGCTTATGTAAAAATCAAAAAAAGTTCTATTCATATGTTTCCAAGATGAAGCCTACTGCACCTGCAATGGTGCCCACTGAGGGCCAAGGCTTTTGAGAAATTCCTTTTGCTCTCTACTGAGGAAAAGACAGCGGTGCTCTAGTTACCCCTGAACCATTCCCTACTTAGAGAAAAAAATCTTAGGTGTGATTCAAGATCAACAAAAACTGTCCATCAATACATGAGTGGATTAATAAACTGTGGTATATGTATACCATGGAGTACTATTCAGCGTTAAGAAACAATGGTGATATAGCACCTCTTGTATACTCCTGGAAAGTGCTGGAACACATTCTGCTAAGTGAGGTATCCCAAGAATGGAAAAACAGGCACCACATGTACTCACCATCAAACTGGTATTAGCTGATCAACATTTAAGTGCACATATAAGAATAACATGTATTGGATGTTGGGCAGGGGGAAGGGGGAGGGGGAGGAGGGGACGGGCATATGCACAAACAATGAGTGCGATGCGTACCTCCCGGGGAATGGACACACTTGAAGCTCGGACTTGGGGGAGAGGGAGGGCAAGGGCATCATACGTAACCTAATCATCTGTACCCCCATAACATGCTGAAATAAAAAAAAAAATCAACAAAAACAACAGGTTTGGTTTGTTTCCTTAATACTAGGTAAGACAAAATATTTTTTGTTCATGAAGTGATTAAAAAACAACAGCCATTATCACAGGATTTGTGAAACCAAAATATCAAGTGAAAAGAAGCTGAAATCAGGATGAAATATCGATTACCAGATAGGTTATTTTATTCCTTTACAACCATTTATCTTGATCTCTCACATCATCAATCTTTTTCTATGGCGATGGTTTTCAATCTTTTTAACCCCATCATTCCTGAAGGATCCAGTATGACTTCTAAGAATAACTAATTTTCAGTGGCAGAAGGGAGTGGGCCTTGTATAGGGGCGAATCGGAATGAGGAGGAGAATTTCACCGGAATGAAACTATGTGCTCCCAGGTGCATCTGATAGCCTCTCACTCTGGTAATTACTGCTTGCTGTAGTTTGGATGTTTGTCTGCTCCAAATGTCATGTTGAAATTTGGTGCCCAATGTTCCAATGCCATGGGAGTTGTTTGGGTCACGAGGGCAGATCACTCACAAATGGCTTGGTGCCACCCTCGAAGTAAGGAGTGAGTTCTCACTCTGTTCCTTCCCGTGAGAGCTGGTTGTTAAAAAGAACCTGGTGCCTCCCTTCTCTCTCTCTTGCTTCCTCTCTCGCCATGTGATCTCTGTACACTGGCCCCCCTTCGCCTTCCGCCATGAGGGGATGTAGCTTGAGGCCCTCACCAGAAGCAGATGCTGGTGCCTTGCTTGTACACTCTGTGGAACTGAGAGCCAAATAAACCGCTTTTCTTTATAAATTACCCAGCCTCAGGTATTCCTTTATAGCAACACAAACGGACTAAGACGCTGTTCTATAATATTTTGTTGCCTTTTTTTTTTAATTTTTAGATCAACATCATGGGCCATTACCTGTAGAAAAGCCTTACCATATTCCGCTAAACACTGTTAGTGCTAACCAGCCTCCACTCCCCCTTGTCTCTTCCTGACTGTACCCTAACTTTCAACCTGTCTCTACAACCCACGTGCTTTAAGGAAAGGTGACTTTATCTCCAGCACCAGAGCTAGGCCTGGTCGGTTTCAGGGTAATCTCAACCCCTCGGAACAATGACTGATTTAGGAATTGGACCTCAGCGAGTCAGCTGTGGCATTCCCCTGGCCATGGGCTGAGTTCAGAAGGAGCATGAAGGCCCATGGGGGCCAACGAGACTCCATATGCTTGGATAGAAATGTGCTTGCTCTTAGGAGAAAGCCCCTAGAAGAGACAACTTCTTTTTCCCTGGTAGTCATTATATGCTGTTGTGATGCTCAGGATGGTTACAGCCTCTCCCCAGTGAGGGAAGCTGACCTGAGAATGAAATAACTCAGAGAGGAGAGTAAAAATGAGGGATTTGCAGGGACTGCACCAACCCTAAAACTCTTTCTACCTCTAAAGTACCAAGGGCATACATTACCTTATTCTGTAAATCAGTTGGGGTAAAATTTTTCATTCCTTGCTTCTGAAAGCATACTGATACTGCTGTAACACATGCAATATTGAAGAATTTTTCAAAATATAGGTTTATCATCTTACTTATCATACCATAATTTTTGTGTGAACTGAGTTTCCTTTCATAGGTTGGAAGGAATAAGGAAAGAGAAGTTGCTTTAGTCTCTATAACTATTGATTGAAGTTAATCACCTTAAGTAGCATCTTAAATATTAATTCTAAAAGTTTCCATTAAATACAGCATAATAATATGGTTGGGTTATGAGAGATGAGGGTTTTTAGCAATCACAAAATGTCAATTTGATCTTAAAGCAAATCTCAATAATAGGATTTGTGCTTAAACTATATTTTACCTATAATGTCCTTGGGATCTAATCTTAAAATACCAATGCTGATAAGAAGTGATTAAAATAAATTTCTTTGTGAATAATTTATGTATGACATCATCAAGCTAAAGAATTACACTGAAGAGAGAGTTCAATAACTCTCTACAGCACCACCAGAAAATAATCCTTGTGTTCTTAAAAGTGATGTCTTTTCAGATCATTCATTCATTCCTTTAAGTTTATTGAAATATTTTAAAATAGCAACATTAAAACTATAAAAATAAAAGCATAGAAATGAAACTATAAAGAAAAAGGTGAGTTCCTTTTTTCTCTCTTTGGTAAAATTATTTTATAAACCGTTTTGTAACTTGTGTGTCTGAGAAATCAGTACCTTTAATGTATGGGAAGAGAAGTGATGAAAAACAGAAGTAAGATAATCATATGATTATTTTCTGGACAAAATGTAACTGCATTGAAAGTATACATTTTTCAAGATTACTTAGGTACCAAAATAATTGTGGAACACCTGTGTTACATTTTGATAGAAAATCTTTTGCCCTTCAAACTTGCTTATTTTAAGGTTTCCACTTTCTCTTCATGAAATTCAGCAGTATATTTTGCAGACTACAGATCTGTAGGCATGTTGCCATCCATCTTCCATTATTTACTTATATGTAATTTGCTAGATTCATATATTTCTACATATTATAATAGCATGTAGCCACAGAGGAAATAAAGTACTCAAGCTAGCTGAATATTGATCATCTAGAGTTAAACTGATTTCTATTTTGCTGACACAAGAAAGTAGGAAAAAAAATAGCTATGCCAAAAGAGAAAGCTCTTAAATTAAGGAAAACTGCATTAAATTAACTCATTCTTTTTGTGTGTGGAGGTTCTCGTTTGAGATTTTAGAATGGAAGGTAGTATCTGAAAAGGTCTAGACAACTAATATGAGCTGATTTGTAGGTTCTACTTCCAAAAAATCTAAACAAGACTATTTTGGGAAGGAGGGCTTGTAAAGAAAATATCTCAACGGGTGAAATTCTGACTGAAATAAACACCATATCTGGATATGCTGTTAACTTTAAATAAAGCCATGGTTGATTTATTTGAGGAGCATGGGGAGAAGAAAAATGTGCTGAATAATTTTTGTCTCATTACTGGGTATCAGGTTAAAGTATGTTTGATTTAATGGATTTGAAGTGAATGAATACAACATACTGCTATGAAGTTCCACCTTTTTCTATCAAAAATGATAACATTAGGGATCTATACTCCTGCAAACCAGGTTGGGCAAGGAGAAAGCTAATTGATCTACACTTTAGGGGAAAGGACAAGAAAAGAAACCTGACCACCAGTGTAAGATGAGTGCTCCCTGAGCTCTACTCTTAGAAGTGGTAAATTGACTATTTGGATGGGATGATAATTAGGTCCATTGAGACGCATTTGTTATACCATTTAATACTTTTTAAATGGAAGCAAACTTAAGCCCTGGAATGTCTGCTCAGTTTTCCTAAAACTTAGAAGCTTACTTTAATTTTTAAAAGTCACCAGTGAACTCTACTGAAAATAGATATATGATAAATTTATTCAATTCCCCTGTGTAAGTTCAGAGGTAAATTTTTCAAGATAGACAGTGATATGGATTTGGGTATTTGAAATTTGAAGAAACTCCTGGGAATCTTATGGTGCCTGATGACTCTATTTTGGTCCAGTTAAGAAACAGGAGAAAGTCCTTGAAAACTTCTGATTTCTACATTAAAAAACTGAAGTCCAAAAGTTTGACAAAAGTAGAAAGCAACTAGCCAAATGTGACAACATGATATTATAACATTTTATTTTGAAATGTTATATTATTGTATTCCAATAAAGTTTTTAATATTTGGATACATTTACTTTACAATAGAGGATATTACTCAAATGTATCATGTTGGGTTAAGTTTAGAGTTCATCTACTGACTAAAATCCATTATATATTATACCGAATGCCTGTTTTACGCCAACCACTATTCTAGGCCCTGAAGATAAAGAGCTGAACAAACAAGGTCCCTGTCTCATGTAACTTAATTAATACATAGTACTTCATTGGCACTTGCACTAGCAACATAATGACTTATTAATTTAAACAAGGATTTGGGATGCACTATATCACAACTGTGTTAAAATTCCCAACAAGAAAACAATAACAAACAAGTCATAAAATATCTTTTTACCTTCACCCTGCTGAATTGACATCATTTTGGTGTGTTCATATTCCTTGATAGAGATAACATAAACCGGTTTGTTAAGAAACACTGCCTGGATGGTGGACAAAACTATAATATCCTATATCTTAATACAATGCAAATGTTATATAAATAAGAATTATTAGAACTAAAAAATATGATATTCAGAAAATACCTCCCATTGTACTGGTGGGTATTGGTTTAAGTTCTGCAGAAATCTAGATTTCTCTTCCCTTTCCTCCCTTCTCCTTCCCTGCCCTCCCTTCCCCCTTCCCCCCACCTCTCCCTCTCTCTCTCTCCCCCCATATCCCGCTCTCACCCCCTAATGGAGCAATCCTCTTTACTTGTCAGACTTCTTGTGGTATTGCCGATGAAAACACTAATGTAACATGGAAGTTCAATATTATATCTCTCCCCTTGCTTTCTTTTCTTCTTCCTTTTTTTCTGCTTCTCCTCTTAACACTTGTGAAACAGACATACTATCCAAAGTTCGCCTATGCACCCTCATCCCTGACATCCCTGCAAAATCGCCTGTTTATAGTCACTGTAACCTTTTTAGCCTTTCCCCAAAGCATCTCTGTAAATCTTTCTCTTCTCCTCTAGTCCAATACATTTTTTTCATATCATTGAAAAGTTTCTGAAATTAAATAGATTACAATATTTTCCTTAATGTGTCAGAGAATGGCTGGCAATTTTCTCACGGGCAGTCTGAACAAGGCAATTTCACAACCACTTTTCTTGATCTGCACCTAATTACGTATTCACTAGTTTTCTACACATAAAAGAATTACACCTCTATTACTCTATCACTGGTGCAGATATTGTTCTAACATTGTTGTAAATTTAACATTCGTTTAACAAAAATGTATTGAGTCTGTAGTACAATTTTATTCAAGATATTTATAGGCACTAGGGGTATGGTAATGAACAAAACAGGTAAATTTATGACTCTCTCTAACTTACATTTGTCAGTTTTTGGAAGATTATATATTTTTGGTTAATATTAGGATAAGGCAGTCATTGTTGACATTGCAGATTCTTAGCCAAACCTTTTTTATTTTAAATCACAGTTTTTACCTCGGATTCAACTCTTATCTGGAACATTAATCATTTTTATGATTCAAAAGTAATTTACATTCATAACAATTCAAAGAGTAGAGTACACTAACACTCTGTTATCACACTCAACAACTGTAAGGATACCTCTCAGTTAAACAAACATCCAACCAAATATATGAAGAAAATCTGAAGTTGGATAATCTGAGTAACTAGAGTAATTAGAATATCTAACTGAACCTCCCTAAGAACTTCATTCACTATACTGATATAACAATGACTTTAACATATAATCGGGACAATAACTTTAATCTTCTCTAATCCCATGGTGTATTATCTGGAAGTGAGACATTGCATCCCCTGAGACATTTTGTCTCCCGCTTTCACTACTCCAAACAGCTTTTAATGGAAATCTGGCTCAAGAATGTAGGTGATGAGCTTCACTAAGTGACCTCTTAAGAGCAAAGGAGGGTTAACATGGACATGGTTTGGGTAGGGTGAAGGCTGAAGATGTAATCCAAAAAAAATTTCTTTGAGATATTATGTTTTATCTTTAAAAATCATGCAAATGTTTATTATATCCATATAGTTTCATAGTTTTAAATATAAAAACAATGTTTTACATTCTTACCAGTGATTAGCGTTGTTGCTCCACAGTATGATACACTGTGTTTCTGCTCCAGTTTCCTGGCACAGTTCCGTGTTCCCAGGGTATACGTACCCAGCAGTTTGAGAATCACTGAGGCAGCTTAACACAAGCATGCAGAAGATCTGAGCACTGATCATTATCAAATTGCTCAGGTTATCCAAATTCAGATTTTCTCATCTGTTAAAAGATGGTAAAACCCCTGCTTTACTCTCCACGATGTTGCTGGAAAGATTAGTAGAGACATTGTGTATAATTGGTTATTTGACAACATGAACTTGCGTCAGGTACAAATATGAAATAGTTCTAATTTTTTCCAAGTACTGCTTTCAACTATGCTCTATTAAGTCTCCCTTTCCCATCCCTTAATGACAACTTGGTCAGATCCCATAGCTTTCTGATCACTTCCAGCTATTAAAACATCAGTTAAGCCCAATTTAATCTAATTTAAAATGCCACCTCACATGTGTTTGCAATCTCCTCTCCTCCCATCTCTCCAATTCTGGCAAAGTTTATACCTAAGGGACTTGGACTGGGGAAGGAGTGGGGTCAACTTTTTCACTCCCTCTCCCCTTTTTTGGGAGCCTTCTCCTTCAAAGATTTGGGATCAGAGATGGAGTAAGACTGCAAATATCTTTAACTTAGCAGATGCAGTTGTGGTCCTCACTGGTCTCTTGCTCTTTCCCCATTCAACATCCACCAGTTTCTGATGCCCTCCGAATGGCTCCCAGCTAACTGCAGAGTTCCTCCTGGGACACATGTGTCAGTTATTTCTAGGGATGATGTTGGGGAAGGGGGGTTCCCAAGGCCATATATTCTGTCCTGGAAGACCTGCCTAACAAAGTCCCTTTCAACTCCTTCTGCTCAACTGCTTCTGAAACCAGATAAGTTCTGATCTTGGATTCTATACTCCACAGCCTGGTGCTGCTGCAGTTTCCTCATCCGGCAGCCTGTCCTCTTGAACACCAAGATGACTCAATCAAAATGACCTGCCATTGTATTTTTTTCATCCACCAGGATCTCACACATTTTTGCTACAACAAAATGTGGATGCAGGCTGCTAATCAATCAACCAATCTCTCTCTCTCTCTCTCTCTCTCTCTCTCTCTCTCTCTCTCTTTCTCTCTCTCTCTCACACACACACACACAGAGTCTCTTTGAGCCTCTTTTTCTCTTTTTCCTTCCTACTCAAATGTTCATGGTGGGTGGCTACAAGTCCATCCATGTCTGTGAGAGGTTCCCTTGGACCCACTTCCTTTTACTTGGCTTGGGGTGAGGAGGGGACATGCTTCCACCTTCTAAATAGAAAGAACCTCATTCTTATCACTCATCACTCCTGGGCTCATTATCTAGAAAGATAACATTAGGTGGGTGCTAGACTGATGGTCGTGGGAAGTAAGGTCAGTGTGGTCACCTCTTACCAAGCCTGGGGAGATATACGGGCCTTAGTTGCCTTGGATGCTCTTTAGCATGAGGGGTACATGTCACCTGTTTGTCATCTTTTGGGTAATGGGTGACAACATCGAGGTGACAAAATCTCCATTCAACATCCAGTTAGCTGTTAACACTTGCTAGAACCTGCTTGGAAATGTACACGTTTCTGCAAATACAAAGTATTATGTTGGCAGCACAAACACATGCCGTAATTCAGGAAGAACAATTTTGTGGTTTATGCAATTGTTAAGGGATAAGAGCTTTGTTATCCCCGTTGCGAAACAATGTGACTAAGCTTGCTAGCTGTTGGGGGATGAGGGGCTTCTGGTGTTACTGCTTAGCATACGTTGAAGGCTTTTCTCTTGTTTGAACACGGGCCACATATTTAGAGCCTTCCTCTGAATTCAAAGAGAGCATACTCTTGTCTGTTGTTGTAATTTATATATTTATCTTTTTCGTTACGTACAACACAGAGAAATGGGGGATAGTTTTATACCCTTCAGGTGTATTTGTAATATCAGCATTAAACAGAACCCTTGTGCCAAGATGTAGCTTGTAGTACAGAAGATTCTGTGTTACTTGGTGGGGTCAGGCTTATATGGGCCAAAACACTCCCTCAGGAGCCTGGGGAATCTCTCCCCAGACAGCTGAGTAGGCTGTACCAGCTCTTCCTCCACTATTGGCTTTGGTGTGTGAAAAGGAAGCTTTCTGGATGAAAACAAAATCAACACACATCAGACATTGCACAATAGGTGAATCGAAGTCCCACCATGTCACATAGTGTTTCTCAGTGTCACAGTCTGACAGCGATGGGTCTTTCATCCCAGCATCCACCATCTGTTCCATCCCCTACTCCTGCAGTGGAGCCTCTTCACAAATCTGCTGCCTCTAGAATGTGGTCACTCTACCAGTGGTATAGGCTTCTCAAAGCAAAACTGAGCAGCATTTTCTGTTGACCTGCAGCCCTTTGCCACAGTTCTAAAATGTCCCCAGTGCTGCCTGTTCTCTGCAGAGTAGGGGCCATTCCCCCACCCTACACCTTGCTTCAGAGAGAGCCACTGTGACACACAACACAACAGGGTGCCTCAAAGCTCATCTCGGCCTAAAGTAATCCAGTGAGGCTCATGTCACAAAGGGGGGCATTTGAGAAATGTTGCTTCTCTTTACACTTTTAAATTCAGCCCCAAGCTCCTTCTGCCAGGCAACAGGAAATTCAATCTCAGTCATCCCAGGGGCTTCCCTCTGCACACAAAGTGCTGCGCAAAAGTGCTGGAGTTATCACACAAAGCGAACATTGGGGGAGGCCTCGCTAGCTTTTGCCTCTCGTCACTGACAAGCTTTCTCATATATAAGCCACCTGGTCCCCTGAAGTCTAGTGAGTTTGTGAGTTTGCTGAGATGCGTTAAATTAGGGGCATAAGAATCTGGGCCAAGGATGATACACTGGGGCTATGGTCTCACTTCCCTAGAGATCCCCGGGGGCCAGGCACTGTCGCTGTCCTCCACCAAGGCTCTGCCAGGGAGTGCAATGCGGGTCCTCGCCACCTCTCCTTCGTGCTGTTCCTTCCTGGTTTTAGGCAATCTCTTCTCTTTTCCCTACTACTCTTTTTTCTCTGCACTTCAGAGAAACCTATTAGAACCACCTCAGTGAATTTAGGCTGGAGCTAACTGACCTGTGGCTGGCAGAAGTGTTTGGTTAATACAGTGATTTTTGTTCTTAAACTAAAATTTGTTACCAGCATTTCAAAGTTGGATGAGTTCACATAAAAATCTATAATTCTAGCTTCTTATGAAACTTTAGAAAACCTGCCTCTTACCGTGCGGCAATCACCCGCTGGAGCAGAGCGAGGCTGCCCCTCCAGACGGCCCGGGGGCTCTGCTTCTGCTCCGCCCTGCCCAGCCGCCTCCCTCCCTCACCGCACCTGTCTGACTGCAGGACTGCTTGACTTTGGGGTGCTCTGCTGTGGTCTTTCACAAAGGCCAGGGACAGAAGGACCGTTTTGGAGATATTTCCTCTCAAACATAAGCACAGGCCAAGGTGAGGGAATAAAGAGTCAGAAAAGGGGGGAAAACATCACAAAATAATCTCGCAACGTATCCCTCCATACCAGCAATAAAAAGAGCTACCACATTCAGAGATTTCCTCATTGTCCAGGCCTCTGACAGAAGTGATGCTGTTTCATCCTCACAAGAACCATGTGAGGCAAGCACTACTAACCTTGTTTTACAGATAGAAAAACTGAGGCTCAGAGAGAAGTGACTTGGGCAAGCCACAAAGCTAATAATAAGTCGTGGAAGTTGAAATCCAGGGGTATATGACTCTTTGACACTGGGCTATACTTGTCTTCTGAGAGATACTAGTAGCCCTTCTTCAAGGGATTAAAGGCACTCAACTTAATTGCCAAGTTTACTCATATTAGATCCTGGACTGAAGGGGTCTAGTTGCCTTGGCACTAAGCGATGAGTACTAGTTATGACTTTCAGTCCCGTTCCCTCTTCCACATGGAGGCTGCTTTCTAAGCACCTCTCCAAGTCAGGGTCTGGCAGTGTGCATTTACAAAGAGCAGTTATTCAATAGATGTGCTAATTTTCTTAGTTCTGGGAGCTTGTCTTACATTTTACTAAGTGTGTATGTGTGTGAATCTGTGTGTCTATGGCAGAATAGGGTGAAGAAAGGGGATACAGCTCATAATCCCTCCTGAGGTAGGCTACGAAAGTTGTTGAAAAGAGAAAAAAAGGTAGCAAAATATTATAGTGTTTTCCAAAATGTGAAACAGCTACAGAAAAAGAAAGGCTTAAAATGAGTCAAAATGCTTTGTTTTGTTCTAGAAATTGTTGCTAGAAATTTATGGAAATAGGAAGCTACCTAATATGATTAGCTATTAGCTAACTAGCTATTAGGTTGACAAACTGGTGAATTCAGAATCAAGCCTTTAATCGAATCTGTCAGTTTGAATCCACATGTTTATATGCTTATAGTGTATAAAGATAAAAATTACATACATTATTAGCGTTTACTTATGTATTTTGAAATAGTAATTGGTACTTCATTAACTTAGAATAAGATTTTGTCTCATGAATTTAAGCTAAAATGTGATGATTTAGGCTAGAACTGAAGTTGCTACTGTTTAACATCACATATAAAAGGAAATTAGATTATGGAATAACAGATAAAGATGGTGATGGAATGATAATTCCATTTCTAGATGGGAAAGTTTGTATCATTAATTTTGTATAGTCTATTAAAAAAAAAGCACCATGCCAACTAAATTGGTGACTTTTCAGTAGCTGTGATGAAGTGATTTTAGAAGTAATAATGCTGATTGGGAGGGAAATCCAAATAAAGGGAAGTATGTGGAAATTTCATTACGTGAAAAAGTTTCTTAGTTAATTTAAATGATTTGTCAAATTTTTTATGACCTGAGATTATTCTGTAGCATGCAGCAATGGTTTGTAATCTAGGTTTCAAGCCATGTGGGGTATCCTAAAGCAAAACAACAAGATATATTGATGGGCAATTTCTGGTTCTTTTACAGCTATTACTTAAGTTCTGAGACTGTTCATATAAAAAGATAATAATCAAATGGCATTTACTGCAGTTAAGTCCTGAACTAAGGAATCATTCGTACTATCACTTTACAGCTGAAACTGAGGCTGAAATAGGCAAAGTGATTTGCCTAAGGTCACCCATGGGCAGGAAATGTAAATGACAGAGGTAGGTCTCTAATTCTAATCTCCTGAGGTACTCTTTCTGTAGGAGAAACTTGGTCTCATTGCTTGGGCCTCCCTTTGTCTAGAGTTTAATGCTAAATACTCTTTTGTACCCCTGATAATGTACTTTGTTGTTGTTGATTTGTTTTTTGATCTCCTTTAAGTGTTTTTTTTATATTTACTGATTTTTATTTATTTATTTTTATTTCAGCATATTCTGGGGTTACAAAAATTTAGGTTACATATATTGCCTTTGACCCACCCAAGTCAGAGCTTCAAGCGTGTCCATCCCCCAGATGGTGTGCACTGCACCCATTAGGTGTGAATACATCCATCCCCTCCTCCCCCTCCCACCTGCCCGACACCCGATGAATGTTACTACTATATGTGCACATAAATGTTGATCAGTTAATACCAATTTGATGGTGAGTACATGTGATGCTTGTTTTTCCATTCTTGTGATACTTCACTTAGGAGAATGGGCTCCAGCTCTATCCAGGATAATACAAGAGGTGCTAGGTCACCATTGTTTTTTGTGGCTGAGTAGAACTCCATGGTATACATATACCACATTTTATTAATCCACTCATGTATTGATGGGCACTTGGATTGTTTCCACATCTTTGCAATTGTGAATTGTGCTACTATAAACATTTGAGTGCAGATGTCTTTTTTATAGAATGTCTTGTTTTCCTTTGGGTAGATGCCCCATAATGGGATTGCTGGATCGAATGGTAATTCTACTCATAGCTCTTTGAGGTATCTCCATATTACTTTCCACAGAGGTTGTACTAGTTTGCAGTCCCACCAGCAGTGTATGAGTGTTCCTGTCTCTCTGCATCTATGCCAACATTTATTGGTTTAGGACTTTTTGATAAAAGCCATTCTCACCGGAGTTAAGTGATATCTCATTGTGACAAATAATCCATCATGACCAAGTGGGCTTCATCCCAGAGATGCAGGGATGGTTCAACGTATGCAAATCTACAAATATAATTTAAAACATAAATAGAACTAAAAATAAAGACCATATGATTCTCTCAATAGATGCAGACAAAGCATCTGACAAAATTCAACACCCTTTTATGATAAGAATGCTTAACAAAATAGGCATAGACAGGACTTACCTAAAAATGATACAAGCCATATATGACAAACCCACAGCCAACATCATACTGAATGGGGAAAAATTGAAAGCATTTCCGCTTAGAACTGGAACCAGACAAGGTTGCCATCCATCACCACTTCTATTCAACATAGTGCTGGAGGTCCTAGCCAGAGCAATCAGACAAGAGAGAGAAATCAAGGGCATCCAAATGAGGGCAGAACAGGTCAAACTATCATTCTTTGCTGATGATATAATCTTATATCTAGAAAACTCCAAAGATTCTGCCATAAGGCTACTGGAATTGATAAACACATTCAGCAAAGTCTCAGGTTATTAAATCAATGTACAGAAATCAGTAGCATTCCTATACACCAACAACTGAGAATCAAACTGAGAACCAAATCAAAGACTCAATACCCTTCACAACAGCAACAAAGAAAATAAAATATCTAGGCATATATTTAACTAAGAAGGTGAAAGACCTCTACAGGGAGAACTATGAAACACTGAGGAAGGAAATAGCAGAGGACCTAAACAGGTGGAAAACCATACCATGCTCACTGGTCAGCAGAATCAACATTGTTAAAATGTCTATACTACCCAAAGTGATCTACAGATTCAATGCAATCCTGATTAAAATACCAATGTCATTTTTAACAGATAGAGAAAAAATAATTCTGTGGTTCATATGGCACCAGAGAAGACCCCGTATAGCAAAAGCAATCTTAAGCAAAAAGAAAAAATTGAGAGGCATCAATTTGCCAGACTTAAAGCTATTCTACAAGGCTAGAGTAGCTAAAATAGCATGGTACTGTCAGAAGAACAGAGATAGCAACCAATGGAACAGAACTGAGAACCCAAATATAAAACTATCCTCATATAGCCATCTAATCTTTTACAAAACAGACAAAAACATACACTGGGGAAAAGAATCCTTATTCAATAAACAGTGCTGGGAAAATTGGATAGCCACATGTAGAAGACTGAAACAGGATCTGCACCTCTCACCTCTCACAAAAATCAACTCATAGTGGGTATCACACTTAAACCTGAGGCATGGAACTATAAGATTTCTAGAAGAAAATGTTGGAAAAACTCTTATAGACATTGGCCTAGGGAAAGAATTTATGAAGAAGACCTCAAAGGCAATCACAACAACAACAAAAATAAATAACTGGGACCTGATCAAATTAAAAAGCTTCTGCACAGCCAAGGAAACTATCACAAGAGCAAACAGACAGAATGGGAGAAAATATTTGCCGGCTACAGATACGATAAAGGGCTGATAACTAGAATCTATATAGAACTCAGGAAAATCAGCAAGAAAAAAATCAAATAACCCCATTGAAATGTGGGCAAAGGACATGAACAGAAACTTTTCAAAAGAAGATAGACTAATGGTCAACAAACATATGAAAAAATGCTTAACATTTCTAATCAGGAAAATGCAAATCCTTTAAGTGTTGTTAGTGTGATGTACTTATTAGACCTCTCAACAGAGGATATATTAAATGACAACATTGGTATTATAGCAACAATATTTAGACTGTGATAAACTGTACAGGATACACAACCTGTTTCTTCAGTAAATAATTTCAAGGAAAAAAATGTAGTAATGGGTACTTATAGATTAAATGAGACAAGGGAAATACCAACCAAATGCATTGTGTTTTGGAACTTACTTGGATCCTGAGTTGAATAAATCAACTGAAAAAAATAACTAGATAATCAGAGAAGTGTATATTTAATGGTATTAAGGAATTATTGCTAACTTTTTAGGTGTAATAATTAAATTGTGGTTAAATATTTGGTATATTAAGATGTTTTTAAAAAAAAGTCTTTATCTTTTAGAGGTACATGTTGAAAGAGATGAATTGATGTGATGTTAGGACATATCCCTCAAAATAATACAACAGATGAAGCTGATTGGTCTTGAGTTGATAATTGTTAAAGCTACCTTCTGTGTGCCTGGGAGTTCATTATATTGCTGTCTACTTTTAAGCATGTTTGACATCTTCCACCAAAGAATGGATTGTTCAATGATGAATCCAAAGTAGATCGTTAAAATAGATCATTATTTTGAGTTTATATTGAATAATGCCTATTTCAAGAACGGCTCTGATGGGGCCTGAAGTAAACTGGTTCAATCTCCACAAACTCCTCGTTTTCTTTTTGGCACAAATAAAAAAACAACAATAAGGCCCAGAAATATATTATTTGCTCTCAAAACAACAACTTCTAAGTTTACAGAACAAGAAAGCAGCAAGAGAAACCAGACTTACGTTCATTACCTCCTGCTATCTCAACTCTGCTGTTTTTTTTCCTGTCATCTATTACCGTGATTTATTTTTGTTTATCGAAGCAGAATTATTACAAAATTTAATGTTAAAAATGTCCACAATCGCTCCAACTGACTTGGTTATCTAGGTTTCAAGCTAGAGAAACCTCCAAAAGGTTTCTAATCTTTCCTAAAATAAAGTCTGAAATTGGGAGACGTAAGGGCAAAATGATGGTTGGCAGCATTTCGACGCGTTACTTTTTGGTCTCGATTTCGCTAATTAGATACTTTGTGGTCAGGGGGGTAGAAGAACCTACATCTTTAAAGTTCCCTACCCATACGACAATGTTTTTGTTTTAAGGGAATTTCTGTGGAACAGGAAATTCTCTGAGATTTTACGTCAGCGCCAACAGTTGTAGTAATTACCGTATTGACGCTACTTAATTTCAAAGGGCAAAGCTTTGAGGCGCCGCGCAAGAACAATTTAGGAACTTTAGAGTTCAGACCTAAGTCATTATTTTTCTGTGATTTAATTTTTTAAGCAGTGTTGACAGTGGGTAGCTGAACTAAACTAGGATTTTTTTTACTATTTTTTAAAATTCCCATTAATATATTTCTCAGTCTGTGCTTGAGGCACGAAGCAGAGACTAGGTTACACTCTTTAGAATAAGCTACGCAGCTTCAGGAAGCGTTTACTGCAGTAGTGCGCCTGCGCAGCTAGTCCTCATCAAATTGCGGGCCTTTCCCAGTCCGTCTAGCAGGGGGCGCTGTGAGGTAATGAACTAGTCCTCCCTAGGGCTCTGGAACAGAGCGTAAAAGGGCGGGAGGAGAGGCGGGCTGAGGGGCGTTCTATCCTCGACTGCCCTAGTCTCTATCACCCTTTGTCCTCCAGCCTCCCCAGGGGCACTGGGCCTGCCCGCCCGGTTGCTAGGCGGAAGCAGGGCGCGGCGGCGGCCGCGGCGGCTGCCCGGGCGTTTGAAAAGCGGCTACGGAGGCGGCAAAAGGTCCTTGGGCGGCGGGCTCACTTCTACCTGCCGTCGGGCCGTGCTGCAGAGCAGCTTTTGCCTTGAGTCGGGGCAGGGTCAAGGCCTGGGCCGGCGGCCCGGGGCAGGGGAGCCGGGCGCGCTGCAGGCGGCGGTGGGACAGGCCACGGAGCGGGGTCTCGGCGTCAGGGGCCGTGGGTGGGCGGTGGGCGCCCCGCCAGGAGTCCTGCCTGTGGTCGCGGCTTATCTGAGACTCACTTGGACTCCACTTTCCCCCAGCAGACCCCGCCTCCGGGCCGCCGACCGCGGCGACCATGGTCTCCAAGTCCGACCAACTGCTCATCGTCGTGTCCATCCTAGAAGGTGAGCGGCCTGAGACTTGGTTTTGCAACCGCCGCTTCCTGAATTGTAAGAGTAGTGTGGGACCGAGGGCTTGTTAACCTTGGGAACCCTGGCATCTTTGCCTTTGTGGTCCCAACAGACTTGTTCAGAGTTGCGTGTAGTGAAGTCTGTTAGGCAATTGATTTAAAAATCTCTCAAGAGAGTATGAGAGCTATTAGGGATAAGTGATATTTAGCGTGACTAGCCTTAGCCCCAGAGAATCTGGAAAAAAACGATTTCCATCAGAAGCAGCATGTCTATGGGTTTTCTATAAAATCGGAAAGTGTTCCTGGGAAGCACGTTCTGTTCAGCGGTCTCCTAGTAATAACAGCATTTGTAAGAACTTTGCCTTTGATTTGAATACATGTTTCCTGCAATTTAAGAAATATTGTGGAGGCCGTTCGCTTTACAAGCCTTGATGGAGGCCTTAGGGCACTCCTGTTAAGATGTGTTATCCATTCCTTAACAGTTTTTCTTTGAATGAATGACGTTTGTTGAGTGGCAGGCACTGCGCCGGTAGTGTAAAAATAAGACATTCTTCGTTCTAAAAGCTGAGGGTGTAGTGTGGAGAATGTGTCAACAAATAATTAACAGGGTGTGGAAGAAGGAATGATCACCTCTGTCTGGCGAAGCTGGTGAATGTTTACCGGAGGAGGTGACATTTATTTGGGTCCTAAAGATGATTAGTAATTTGTCAGGTGAAAAAAGGAAGGTCATTCCAGGGGAAGGGAAGAGCAAAGGGCACTTAAGGTATGCGAAAGCAAGGCATGATTTGCCTCGCTTAACTTTAGTGTGGTTGGAGAGCAGAGTGCAGGAAAGTGACGGGCATCGTAATTAATGTGTAAATTGGGGACAGTTTATGATTAACATGTTAAGAAGGAGTCATTCTGAGGGGGACCAGAGGCTTGGCTGGATTCCCCAATCCCCCACCCCTACCGGGAGGGAGGTTTTGTGGTGGCCTAGCACTGCGTGGGAGGCGGGGCGGGGAAGGAAACATTGTAAACCTAATTTTTGACTTTTGGAACAAGAAACTGATTAGAAGCCGCAAAGAGTTGGGGTCCTATTAACTGTTAGATTACTGATTATTTAAAGACAGGACTGAAATCACCTTATAGTTTGGTTAACAAAAATTTTTAGACTTAGAACGGTGCCCCATGCAACGAGGAAACAAATGTAATATCCATTCCCTTCAAGGATGTAGAGGTCTATGTGGGGAGATCAAATTAATGTGCAGGACACAGTATGTTGGGGCGTAATATGTTAGAAATATGTGATCTGGACTGTAAAGATAGCTTTGGGGGTGGGCTGGTGATGATGGCTGAAGTACCGCGAGTAATAAGTAGGCTTTAGATAGGCGAGAACAGAAGAAAGCCATTCCCGGTGATTGTACAACCAGGCCAGCGTGGGAATGAGCATGGTGGCTGGAACAGTGAAGAGGACAGCGAGATGACCAGGGTGGAAGGAAGGTGAATATTTAGTAATATCATGGTAAAAAAAAAATGAGCTTTTATAACTGGAGTAAACAGGCCTTGGAGGATCTTGAAAGCCAAGGAGTTTAGAATTAAAGTTCCAAGAAATAGGTCAGCAGCATATATTCCTAAATAGGAGAGTGTTTTTCTCAACTTCAGTTTAATGGCAGTGTGCAGGGAAGAGAACCTGGAGACAGGAATATAAGTTAGGTTGTTGCTACAAACATACCTAAAACTAGCATGTGATCCTCTCTCTAAACTGTTCCTTTTCTTGTGTTTATACTGTATTTCCATTCATGGTTAACCATGCTGTTGCCTCAAGCCAGGAACCTGGGAGTCATCCTCATCCTGGATTCCCTCTCCATCCCCAGCTTCCAAATGGTCCCTAAGTAGTATTGATTTTATTTTCTAAGTAATAGTAGGTGCTGTTAAAACATAAAAATTTTTGAATAAATGTGTTTCTATTGTGAGTTCCTTGACTAGGAGCCCTTATTATCTACCTAACTTATTGTAATCTTTTCAGTAGTCTGATTCCTAAATATTTTTTTCCTTTCCAGAAATATCTAGACTGTCCCCATTACTATGTGGGGATAATCTTTCTGAAATGCAAATCCGATTTTCTTAAAACCCTTTGGTGTCCTAAAGGTTAATGCCTATACTTCTTACATACTTATTCTATACTGTATTAAGTACTGGTATAGTAATATCTAAAATTGGTGTAATCACATTTTTAACTCTGTAATTCTAAATGTTATTGAGATCATTGCTACTCAAAGTGTGAACCAAGGACGGCAGCATTCACATTACCTGAGCTCTTGTTAGAAATGCAGGCTCTCAGGCCTGCCCTAGACCTACTGAAGTAGAATCTACATTTTAGCAGGATCTCTATGCACATTAATGTTTGAGAAGCACTAATTTATAAATTACAGCTTTCAGTTCGATTCATGTTTCTTATGAATTATGAAAGTGGGTGTACGTGTATGTGTTAACAAGGTAGTTTATGGAATGTATAAGTCAACCACCCTTAACATATATCAGATTTTAAAAACACATGCCAGATGATCCTGTGTGATTTTTGTATACTTCCAATTAATCTATATGGTCTTGTTTCTCCAGGTCGCCATTTCCCCAAACGTCCAAAGCATATGCTTGTAGTAGAAGCAAAGTTTGATGGAGAACAGTTGGCTACAGATCCTGTGAACCACACTGATCAGCCAGAATTTGCAACTGAGTTAGCCTGGGAAATTGACAGGAAAGCACTTCATCAGCACAGGTGACCGTTATTTTCAACTTAAATTAGTATCCTTATCAGTTTCTTCTTTTTCAGGCTGTTACAAATAAACACAGGTTGAATACCTGTCCCGACCCGCCGGGTAGTCAACGCGGACCCTGGAGGAGGGAGTGGGAATTGGGAGAGGCAGGAGACACAAGAAATGGAGACCAGACAGGAGTCTGATCAAGTCTCGTTTATTGGCAGTAGGGCAGAGGCTTAAGTAAGGCAGAAAGAGGAGGTAACAGTAAAGGGGCGGTGCTTTCCGAGGCTCTGGCTTTCCAGCCAAAGGATTTCCATATAAGGAAACCCTCAGGCGGCTTTCAAGGGCTACCTCATAATGGGTAAATGGAAACTTACAAGCTCTTTCGCGGGCTTTTGCAAATGCGCGGGCTTGGTCGGCCATTTTAGATAAGCAGGCAGATCCACATGGCTCGTGGCCATCTTGGATAAGCAGCTGCCGGGCCTCATGGCTCCGGACAAATACCCTTATTCAAAGTGCTTGGGACCAGGAGCGTTTTAATTTTAGATTATTTTGGATTCTGGAATATTTTCATATATATATAAGATATCTTAGGGATGGGACCCAAGTCTAACATGAAACTCATTTGTTTCATGTATAGCTTATACGTAGATCCTGAAGGTAATTTTATGTAATATCTTTAATAATTTTGTGCATGAAACAAAGCTTGTGTTAAGTGCTTATGCTTAGGATTTCCCACTTGTAGCTTCATGTCAGTTCTCAGAGTTTTGGATTTTGGAGCATTTCAGATGAGTACATAACCTGTAAATTTTATCTCTCTCATTACATTATAGTAATAATCATATTTATTGAGTTTTTTTTAATGTGTCAGGAAATTTTCAAAATACTTTGCAAAAATAAAACATTTAAACATCAGAGCAACCCTGTAACGTTGGTATTATTATTTCCCCAGTATTACCAATAAGGAAACTGAGACCTGAGAGATTAAGTAACTTGCCTTAAGTCTGTCCTCTGGATAGTGGTAGAGCACAGTTTTAACCACTATACTAAACTTAGTGGTTTTTGCGGTTTTTTTGTTTTTCTTGCTAACGTGTAAGACAATAGATACTCTAGAAATACCTTGATGCCTACCCCATAAAAAATATAGGTTGACAGTCATTGTAATTTCTGTTAATTCATTTATTATATATTTACCTGACTTGCCCAAGGATATATAGAGGGGTACTCAGTGAAAAGTTATGAAAGTAATTATATAAGGGATTCTTTGTAATTAATTTATATTTAATTTTAGACAAAAAATTAGTATATAAAATAGGCGTAAAGTTATAGCATCTTATTTTTTCATGAACTCTAGGACCAGAGCAGGCAAAAACAGCAATGTTTTTATTTATTAAAGGATTGAAAATAAATTTTCTTCTGGGAAACACATAATGACTTCAATACTTGCTTGTTCTCAGTACTAAATCATATCAAAATAGAAAGTTAAAAAAAGAAGGAAAGCAAGGAGAAATTTATTTGCTTCTATTGCTAGATTAGTGCATAGATTTATTTGAAGGAGTATTAAATTCTTAGAGAATATAAAAATATTGTATTTCCTTTTAGTGGCATCTGAAATAGCTGCTTAGACAAAATCCTGCTGTGAGATGTTAGGGCCTGCATTTGTGGTTGTGTGTGCGATTGGGTTAGTGCCAAGTAGTACCACTGTGACTGCTGTAGGCTGAAAAAATAATACAGATAAATTGAATTTACAAGTGATAATTTTGTGCTAAGTGCAGTTTCATAGTAATTCCACTAGATAAAAGTGATGACAAAATCTATTCTGCTCAATGCATAAGCAAATATAGGGGCTTCAAACTGAAGAAGAGCCCATGCTGTGTACCAGTCAGTATCATGCTTACAGAACATTGTGATAGGTTACATTGTATTATTAACTTAAATTTTAATAGTTTATGATTTTATGGTATTTAATTCCTAAGTTTGTTTTTTCAAGGCTACAAAAGAACTGTAAGCATATATGTATATTTGCAATTTTATGTGTGGATAATTTTTGACTTTCAAAAGATTTTACACATTATAGAAACTTGATAAACATTGACCTAGATGATAGCCTCTTTGATGAGAGAGACTGAGATTTTGACATGCTTTGTATATTACTTAGTTGGTATATAGGTAAGTAGATATAGTTAATAGTTCTTGCCAGTTGGAGTTTTATAGAAAATATAGAATAGATACAGCTTATCCAACAAAATTTGTATATACGTATAAGATATCTTGATAATAGGCAGTTTTTTCAAGGCTAATAGAAAGTTCAATATTAAACAAAAACCATTTTTATTTATCACATAAATTATTTTGTTACAGGCTACAGCGTACTCCTATCAAACTTCAGTGTTTTGCCTTGGATCCTTCATCTTCAGCCAAGGAAACCATAGGTTACATTGTTCTGGACTTAAGAACTGCTCAAGAAACAAAACAGGTATTGCCCTGTTGATGTTTTGTTAAGAATTGTGTTAGACAGTTGATTATTTTCAATAGATATCAGATTAATGAAAAGGACATGAAATGCTGGATGTGGTAGATCATGGACTTGAGCCAAAATGGCAGTTTTTAAGTTTTAGTTTATGAATTTGATTTAGAATATCTCAAGCTTTTCATCATTCTTTTGACTAAGAACTATCTTTCTCAAAGAAACGTGTCTCTGAGCTCAAACCTATATCCAGATTGCTGTTACCTCAAGTTTAACCTGTTGGGCTCCTGGGCTTTCCTTTCAAAGGTGATCTGAGCCAGGCGCGGTGGCTCACGCCTGTAATCCTAGCTCTCTGGGAGGCCAAGGCGGGCGGATTGTTTGAGCTCAGGAGTTCGAAACCAGCCTGAGCAAGAGCGAGACCCCGTCTCTACTAAAAAAAAGAAAGAAATTAATTGGACAACTTATATAGAAAAAAATTAGCCGGGCATGGTGGCACATGCCTGTAGTCCCAGCTACTCAGGAGGCTGAGGCAGAAGGATTGCTTGAGCCCAGGAGTGTGAGGTTGCTGTGAGCTAGGATGACGCCACTGCACTCACTCTAGCCCGGGCAAAAGAGTGAGACTCTGTCTCAAAAAAAAAAAAAAAAGGTGGTCTCTTCCAGTGTTCCTTGCTTCGGTGAATGCTCACCAGTCTCCTTTCAGTTATACAAGTTAGATATATAGAAATCTTCTTGACATTTCCTTTTTTATCCCTCCATAGCCACCCATTTCAGTTAGTTATTTCCCTCCTGCTCCATCTACTAGTCTGCTTTTCACTGCTGCCATCCCATCCTCAGCCACTGTCATTTCTTACCTTGACTATAATAGTAGCCTCCTAATTGATTTCCCTGCTTCCTGCTCCTTGCATTCCTTATGTCGTAGTCAGAGCAAGTGAACTTACTGAAACACACTTAATGTTATATAACCAGCACCCCACTCCCTTGAAAGGAAAGAACTCAGGATCTTTATTCCTGTGTTAGTGCCTTTTATTACTGAACATGCTACTTCTTACAACTTTTTAAGTATCCTCCAACCTTTTTGTACATGGTTGACTTTAGAAATCTTCCTTTGAATTTTTCTTAATGTCTTTGGTCACAATTTTCTTAAGAAAAATAAAGTAAAAAATTAAAAAACCCACTAATATCTTCTCTTTTATTTTAAAATCCATTCTTGATTTGAATCTGAAATTAGGATTCTGTGAAGAAAAATGTATCCTGTTACTAATATTTTTGCTGCTGATAGAAATGATATTTGCAAATGATCAGTAGGCTCAGCCCAATGTGGGGTTTATTCAAAAGAAGCTGAAATTTTAAAATAATTTAAAAGAGGACTTGTTTTTCCCCCCATCCTTGGGTACTCATCACCTCTCTGCCCCTAGGCCTTATGCTGAAAAAAGTTTTCCCTCTTTAGTCTCTAGACCCTGAGCCAAGGAGGTTCATTGGGCCCCTGATGTTTTTCTAACCCAACTTCTTTCCTGCAATATGCATGTGTCTGGAAGACACTTCTGTAGTCAGTCTGGTTGCAGAAAAGTAAATCCTCTTAGGAGGAGGATATCTGAGAGAAGAGATCATGTCTGTAAATGCTCCCGGCATTCCCCATCCCAGTCCTTTAGGATACTTTGTCAACATATTTATGATCAAAGTTAAGGAGAAATGGTTCGAAATTAGTTTCATGAAAACCAAATGCTGTCTTGCTTATTCTCTTTTGTTCACCAGCATAAATATTTGAAATTGGCTAGTAGAATATTTGAATTTCAAAATAAATTGATTATAAATAAATATAAATACAGAAAAATCCGGATTTATTTTTCTGAGTTATATAACAGAAAAATATAAATTCTCTGAGTACTTAAAAATCTTTTTCAGGTTTATACTCAAAATTGGAAAATGTTTGGCATAAGAAATACAGCAACAAATATTATGCATTTTTATCTTTAAAAAACTAGGTTGTTGATTTTCTTTTTAACCTGTGGTTAAATAGTTAATCTTATTTTACTTATCAAATACAGCTTGAATATAACATAGCAGTTTATGGTTTTGATCAGCATAAGCACCGGTTACTATATCTTTGTTATAACAATTGTCAGTAGGAATACTGTTTCCAAGCATTGAAATGGTGCCTTGGCTGAACAGTGGTTTCCTG
The DNA here is from genome assembly GCF_000956105.1 of Propithecus coquereli. Taxonomy (NCBI): domain Eukaryota; kingdom Metazoa; phylum Chordata; class Mammalia; order Primates; family Indriidae; genus Propithecus; species Propithecus coquereli. The sequence goes on along the minus strand of NW_012155062.1, from coordinate 1,811,452 downwards.
CTCTAATGATACATGTAGCCATGAGATTTTTCAGGCTACTTTGGGCACTAGAATTTCCCAGGTTGCTGTAGAGGGATAGTCAAGTAATTTAGGATACTTTGTTCTGTGAGAAGGCTTTTATTGCAGTATCAGTTAAGTGTTAATACATGGTTCATAATGCAGAACTCTACCATCAGGCCTTCACTTTAGTGTTTTCTATTAACACTAAGATTTTCTTGTCCTTATTTGATATAAGCAGAACAAAGCTAAAATGTGGCAGGGAAAAAAGGTATAATAAAAAATGTGAAAAAATAAGGATTAGGTAAATAGAAAATTCATAGTTTTTTGTTGTTCAAGGGATGAAATGAGATTGGGGATATAAGGCCAAAGGTAGAAAGAAATATATAGTTCTCTTTCCTTTAATATTTTACCTGTTGAAGCATAGGAATGGAAGAAGGGAAGACAATTTAAACTTTTACTTAGTTTTTTCAAAGGGAAATTCAGGTGATGCCTTCCTAAGCAGGATTAATTTCTTTTGAGGACAAGATGGAAAAAAAATGTTTTAAAAGAGAAAATGCTGAAAAACTATAGGAAATTTATTTAGAACATTATAGAACATTTCCCAATACTTTTTTTCCCTATTAACTATTAAGATGTTCTGTTGTTATTGTCTAGGCACCAAAATGGTACCAGTTGCTGAGTAATAAATACACCAAGTTCAAGTCTGAGATACAGATAAGCATTGCTTTGGAAACAGATACAAAGGCACCAGTGGATAGTTTTAAAGCAAAAGGAGCCCCCCCTCGAGAAGGAAAAGGTTTGTACATCATCTCTAAAGACATTTTCTTATAAGTTCCGTCTTTGAACTAGAACTTTAGGAATAGGGGGAGTGTTATAAGGAGATAGACATTGTAGTACAAACTGATTTTATTCTAGTGTGTCAGACAAATACTGTGACATGTTGCAAATGCAACCCTTGTTGCCATTAGCTCTTGTTTACAAATCTTAGAAATAGGAAATACTTTTCTTTTCCCTATTTGATAATATAGTGGAACAAAGCACAATTTTGTATTTTTAAAAATGGCTACTTAGGAAAATTTTCTTACTAGGATGAGTAGAGGAAAGCCCAAAATGATTATGCTATTCTCTGCTTGTTAATTCAACTGTAGTTTAACAAAACTTTTATATTTATTTCTTTCTCATTTAATTCGTCAACTTTATTTTGTAGAGTAGTTTTAGCTTCACAGCAAAATTGAGTGGAGAATAGAGAGTTCCCATATATCCTCTGTCCCCACACACACACAGCCTTCCCTACTATCAACATCTTAGCACTAGAGTAGTGGTGTTATAATTGATGAACCTACATTGACCCATTATTACCACCCAAAGTCCATAGTTTACATTAGGATTCACTCTTGGTGTTGTCATTCTATGGGTATAGACTAATGTATAGTGACATGTATCCTCCATTGTACTACCATACAGAATAGGTACACTGCCCTGAAATCCTCCGTATTCCACCTCTTCCTCCCTCTCTTCCCCTAAACTCTGGCAACTACTGATCTTTTTTACCCTGTATAGTTTTGTCTTTTCCAGAATGCTATGTAGTTGGAATAATATAATATATAGCCTTTTCCAGATTGACTCTTTTACTTGGTAATAAGTGCATTTAAGGTTCTTCATGTCTCTGCATGGCTTTATAGCTAATTATTTTTTTAGTGCTGAATAATGTTCCATTGTCTGGGTGTATCACAGCTTATTTATCCACTCAGCTACTAAAGGACATCTTCGTTGCTTCCATCTTTTGGCAATTATGAATAAAGCTGCTATAAACATGTATGTGTAGGCTTTTGTGTGAACATTATCAGTTCATTTGGGTAAATACCAAGGAGTGTGATTGCTGAATTGTATGGTAAGAGTATATTTTAGTTTTGCGAGAAATATCCAATCTGTCTTCTAAAGTGGTTATACCATTTTGCCTTCCCACCAACAATGAATGAGAGTTCCTGTTTTTCCATGCTTTTACCAGCATTTGGTATTGTCAGTGTTTTGGATTTTGGCCATTCTGATAAATTTGGTATCTCGTAGTTTTAATTATTAGTTCCTTGATGACATATGATGTTGAACATGTGTACTTAATTATGCTTGTGCACCATCTGTATATATCCTTTGATGAGGTGTCTGTTTTGGTCTTTGGCCTATTTTTTAATCAGGTTATTCATTTTTTTAATCATTGAATTTTAAGAATTTTTTGTGTATTTTGGATAACAGTCCTTTATCAAATGTGTCTTTTACTAATATGTTTTACCCATCTATGGTTTGTCTTCTCATTTTCCTGACATTATCTTCCACAGAGCAGAAAATTTTAAGTCCAGCTTATCAATTATTTCATTCATGGATTATGCCTTTGTTGTTGTATCTGAAGTTCTTAGCACGCCCAAGGCCATCAAGATTTCTCCTATGTTATCTTCTAGGAATTTTATAGTTTTGCATTTTAAAATTAGGTCTATAATCCATTTTGAATTAATTTTGAGAAAAGGTATTATAGAGTCTGTGTTTAAACTTCATTTTTTTTTTTTTTTGCCCCCTGTGGATGTCCAGTTGTTCCAGCACTATTTGTTGAAAAGATTCTTTGCTCCATTGCATTGCCTTTGCTCCTTTGTCAAAGATCAGTTGACTATACTTACGTGGGTTATTTCCAGGCTCTCTATTCGCTTCCATTGATTGGTCTGTTCTTTTGTCAATACCATCATGTCTTGATTGCTGTTGCTTCTTAGTAATACTTGAAGTCAGGCACTGGCTGTTCTGGGTCTTTTGCCTGTCCATATGAGCTCTAGAGTCAGTTTATCAGTATCTTCAAAATAATTTGCTGGGGTTTTGATTGGGATTGCTTTGAATCTATAGACCAAGTTGGGAAGAACTGACATCTTGACAATATTGAGTTTTCCTATCCATGAATATGCACTCTCGCTTCATTTATTTAGTTCCTTGATTTCTGTTTTCAGAGTTTTATAATTTTTCTTATATAAATCTTGTATTTGTTAGATTTATACCTAAGTATTTCATTTTTGGGGTGTTAATGTGAATGGTAATGTATTTTTATTTCAGATTCTATTTGTTCATTGCTGGTATATAGGAAAGTTGTTGACTTTTTTATATTAACTTTGTATCCTGCAACCTTGCTATAATCACTTACTACTAGCTACAGAAGTTTTTTGTCAATTCTTTCCACAGATTTTCTGCATAGATAATCATGTCAGCTGCAAACAAGGACAATTTTATTTCTTCCTTCCCAATCTGTATACCTTTTATTTCCTTTTCTTATTGCACTAGCAAGGGCTTCAAGTATGAAGTTGAAAGGAGTGGTAAGAAAGGGACATCCTTAGCTCGTACCTGATTTTGGTGGGAATGCTTTAAATTTCTCACCTTAAGTGAGAAATGGTGAGAATGATGTGAGCTATAGGTTTTTTTGTAGATATTGTTTATCAAATTGATTAAGTTTCCTTCTAATCCTAGTTTACTGAGAGTTTTTATCATGAATGAGTGTTAAATTTTGTCAAATGCTTTCTCTGCGTCTATTGATATGGTCATATGATTTTTCTTCTTTAGTCTTTTGATGTGATGGATTACATTAATTGATTTTTTAATATTGAACCAGCCTTGCATACCTGGGATAAAATCCACTTGATCATGGGGTATAATTATTACACATTGTTTGATTCAATTTGCTAATATTTTGTTGATGTATATATTTTGTTAATATATTTGGTTTTTGCATCTATGTTCATGAGAGATACTGGTCTGTAGTTTGTGAGGTATTTTTCGTAGTCTTTGATTTATCTTCTGAAAGAGATTGTAGAGAGTTGCTATAATTTCTTCCTTAAATCCTTAGTGGAATTCACCAGTGAACCCATCTGGACCTGGCACTTTCTATTTTCTAAGGTTATTAATTATTGGTTCAATTTCTTTAATATTTATAGGCCTATTTAGAGTGTGTATTTCTTATGTGAGTTTTGGCTTATTGTGTCTTTCAAGGAATTGATCCATTTCATCTAGGCTATCAAATTTGTGGGCACAGACCTGTTGGTAATATTCTATTACTATCCTTTTAACGTCCATGGGCTCTATAGTGATCCCCTGTTTTGTTTCTGGTAGTAGTAGTTTGTGTCCTCGCCTCTTTTTCTTTTTTTTTTCTTATTTAGCCTGGCTAGAGGCTTATTGATTTTGTTTATCTTTTCAGAGAATCAGCTTTTGGTTTTACTGATTTTTCTCTGTTGATTTTCTATCTTCAAATTTCACTGATCTCTAATTTTTATTATTTTCTTCTGTTTGCTTTGGATTTAAGTTGATCTTTTTCTAGTTTCTGGAGGTGGAAACTTAGATGATTGATTTTAGATCTTTCTTCTTTACTAATATATGCATTCAATGCTATACATTTTCCTCTAACCACTGCTTTCATTGCATCCAGCATACTTTGCTAAGTTCTGTTTTCATTTTCATCTAGTTCAAGATATTTTTAAATTTTTCTTGAGATTTTTTTCTTTGACCCATGTGTTATTTAAAAGTGTGTTTAACTTCAAGTATTTTGAGATTTTTTTTGGCTCTCTTTCTATTATTGATTTCTAGTTTAATTTTGTTGTGGTATGAGAGCAGACATTGTCTGATTACTAAATTTGTTAAAGTGTGTTTTATGGCCCAGAATATGGTCTGTCTTGGTGAATGTTCCACAAAAGCTTGAGAAGAAGTGTATTTTGCTTTTGTTGGGTAAAGTGGTCTATAGATGTCCATTATATCCAGTTGGTTGATGGTGGTGGTGAGGTCTACTATGTTGTTAGTGATTTTCTGCCTTCTGGATCTATTTTTGATAGTGAGGTGTTCAAGTCTTCAACTATAATAATGGATTTAACTACTTCTCCTTGCATTTCTATCAGTTTTTGCCTCATTTATTAATATTTTGATGCTCTGTTGTTAAGTGCATACACAATAAGGATTGTTAAGTCTTGTTGGAAAATTGATCCCTTTATCATCTTATAAGATCTGTCCTTGTTCTTGGTAATTTTACCTGGTCTGAGGTCTGCCCTGTCTGAAATTATGTAACTACTCCTGATTTCTTTTGATTAGTGTTAGCATGGGATATCTTTCTCCATCCCTTTACTTTTAATCTATATTTGTCTTTATACTTAAAGTGGGTTTCTTGTAGACAACAAAGTTGGGTTTTATTTTTTGATCCACTTTGACAATGTCTGTTTTTTAATTGGTACATTTAGACTATTGATATTCAGAGTGATTATTGATATAGTGGATTAATATCTACCATGTTTGTTAGTATTTTATATTTATTGCTCTTGTTTCTTGTTCCTTTTTTGTCTTCCACTCTTTTTCTGCCTTCTGTGGTTTTAATTTTATATGATTTCATTTTATCTCCTTTCTTAGCATGTCAGATATACATTTTTTTTTTTTACTTCTTTTTAGCAGTTGCCCTAGAGTTTACACTGTACATCTACAATTTTCAAATAATACTATAGTACCTAACAGATTGAGTACCTTATAATAATAAAATATTATTAATCCCTCCCTACTGTCCCTTGTACCATTACTGTCATTTCAATTACATGTAAATATATATATGTATACATATACATACAAGCATACATAATCAAATAAATTGTTGCTGTTTTTTTTTTGTTGTTGTTGCTGTTTTTTTGAACAGACATTTATCTGTTAGATCAATTATGAAAGTATTTATTTCTCCTTAACTTTTGAAGGATAATTTTGCTGGGTACAGAAATCTAGGTTGGTTGGGTTTTTCCTCTCTCAGCATTTTAAGTATTTCACACTACTTTCTTTCTTGCTTGCATGGTTTCTAAGAAGTTGGGTGTAATTCTTATCATTGCTCCTCTAGAGGTAAGGTTTTTTTCCTCCCCTCTGACTGCAAGACTTTTTTTCTTTATCTTTGATTTTTCTGAAGTTTGAATGTTTCAGTGTAGGTTTTTTTGGATGTTTATCCTGCTTGGTGTTTTCTGAACCTCCTGGATGTGTGGTTTGGTGTCTGACATTAACTTAGGGGAAATTCTCAGTAATAACTTCTTCTAATGTTTCTTCTGTTCCTTTCTCTCTTCCTTCTCCTTCTGGTATTCCCATTATATGTATGTTATACCTTTTGCCTCAAACTCAGAGATTATTTCCTTCGCCATGTCCAGTTTGCTAATGAACCTATCAAAGGCATTCTTCCATTCTGTTACAGTATTTTTGATCTCTAGCATTACTTTTTGATTCTTTCTTATAATTTCCATCTCTCTGCTTACATTATCCCTCTGTTCTTGCATGTTGTCTACTTTTTTTTTTTTTCAAGACAATGTCTCACTCTGTCACCCGGGCTAGAGTGTAGTGGCATCATAGGAGCTCACTGCAACTTCAGACTCCCGGGCTTAAGTGAGCTGCCTGCTTCAGCCTCCCGAGTAGCTAGGACCACTATACCCTGCTAATTTTTTTACATTTTTCTTTCATAAAGATAGGGTCTTGCTATGTTGCCAAGGCTGGTTATAGACTCCTGGGCTCAAACAATCCTCTTGCCTCTGCCTCCCAAAGTGCCGGGATTATAGGCATGAACCACCACACCCAGCCTGCTTTTTTCATTAAAGCCTGAGCATATTATATTGTTTTAGAAAAATTCTGGTTTGATTGTTCCAATGTTCCTGCTATATCTGACTCTAGTTCTGATGCTTGTTTAGTCTCTTCAAACTGTGTTTTCTGCCTTTTGGTTTGTCCTATAAATTTTTGTTGGAAGTTGAACATGATATATGGGGTAGACGGAACTGCTGTAAATAGGCCTTTAGTAATGTAGTTGTCATATGTGAGGGAGGAGAAGCGGTCTATGGTTCTGTGGTGAGATTTCAGGCTTTTACTGAGTCTGTGCCTCTGGGGTTTAAACTTCATCATTGCTTCTCAGTCCCTGCCAGCCCCCTTCAGTGGGACTAGATGTCTAGAGGAGACTAGAGGGAACTAGAGTTGGATGTTTCCCTTCCCTCAGATAAGTTAGGTTCTGATATAACCACAGCAGGTTAGTCTCTGATTGAATAGTTTCTCCTGAGGGCAGGCATGTTAACAAGAACAGAATTCTCTGGTGTATTTCAAAATGGTTGCTTTTCCCTTCCCCCTGCCGGAAGCACGAAGAGGTTTTTTCTTATATTCACTGTGAGGACCTATAGAGCTCCTAGAGGTAAAACTCAGAAAAGTTGGGCGCCCCCTTGTGACTGGGTCCCCCTGGAATATTTTAGCTCTCAGGCTGGTTCACCCTGAGCCATTGGCAATTCATCAGTTAGGGTTCAGGTTTCCTACTCCCGCCTTGGTTCCCGGGGAGGTTTCTGCTCCAATAAATTGTGATTCTTCGTACCTGCCTGTCTCTCCTGTTTGAGGGGACAGCAGTTTTCTTGAAACCACACTTCTCTCATGGATATATGAAGAATTGTTAATGTTTCAGTTTGTTCAGCTTTTTATTGGTTGTTAGGGTGGAGGGAAGACTTCTAAGCTGCCTTACATTCTGGACCCCATATTTCTTTTTAAATGTTTTTCAGTCTCAATTTTCTCTTAGGTAAAATGATGGAATTAGATGAGACGACCTTTAAAGCCCTTTCCTCTAATATTTTGTGATTATACCTGTTTTGTAACCTTTCTGATCTATGGAGCATGAAGATAAGTTTCTTCTGGAAAGGAGAGAAGCAAATAGTGAAATTGAAATTGTACAATTGGTACTCTGCTTCAGTCATGTTGTACAGAATGTCCTAGACTTATATGTGAGATTAATGTAAGAAATACTGCTTGTATGGGCACATATATTCTTAGTTCAGAGCAGTGAATTTATGAATAGTTGTCTTGTCCCAAAAGTTTGTGAGTTGGGAATTGCCTTTTGGATTGAGATGATAGAAAATATAGTTCAATATTTTAACAACAGTTACTTTTTCTTCAGCTTCTCCCACCAGTTCTTCTTAACCTCCTTTAGGCTTTTCTTCTTCTTCCCAACCTTTATATATTAAAGAATTCTCAGTGTTTACATACTCTTCCTATGTGATCTTATCAATTCCCCAGGCATCAGTTGTACTCTTTCTATGCTGAAGACCCCCACCCAGGCCTTCAGACCCAAATAATCACCTGCCTCCTGGACATACCCATTTGAAGAGCTTATAGGCACCATAAACTCAAGAGATGGGAAAAATGAATTTTGGAGGTGTGTTTTGCTAAAATGCCGTAAGTTGTAAGTAGTGAAGCTGGGATAAGAACCCTGAAGTCAGATTCTAGAGCATTTAGTATTTTTTTCCCGGTTAAAAAAAGTTTCTTAGAATTTTTTTTCTATTGTGAAACAATCTCAAACTTACAAAGAAGTTGGAAATATGTTTTAAAGAAGAATGTTTTTCCCTGAACCATCGGGGAGGAATTTGCTATTTAGTGCACCTGAATATTTGAGTGTTTATTAGGACATTCTCCTACATAACCCTGATATATTCATAAAAATTGAGAAAGTAACATTGGTATATTAACACATGTAACCTTATTACATTAATGAAACATTGATACATTACTACCATCTAATTCCATTCAGATTTTACCAGTTTTCCCAACAATTTCCTTTATAGAAGAAGGATTTAGTTTAGAATCAGGTGTTGAATTTCATTGCCATGTCTGTATATTCTACTCCAGTCTGAAATAGTTCTTTGATCTTTCCACGACCTTGAAATTTTGAAGATTATAGGCCAGTTATCTTTTAGAGTGTCCCTTGACTTGGGTTTGTCTGATTTTAGATTTAGGTCATGCATCTTTGGTGGAAATATCACAGAAGTGATGCCGCGTACTCACTGCGTCCTGTCAGTGGCGCACAGTGTTTATTTGTCCCATTCTTAATAATGTTCACCTGGATTAGGGGGGTGTGTATCAGTGTTCTCAACTGTAAACTTACTCTTTTTTTCCTTTGTAATTAATAAATCTTTGGTGGGCAGAATTGTGGAATTATGAAAAGATACCATTCCTTGTTAAACCTTCAATTTATTCATTTATTTATATCAGTACGGATTTATAGTTTTCTCTTTTTATTTAGTGTTTTACAATGTTTAACTATTCTTATCTATTTGTTCCAGTTTTGGGCAGCCCGTTCAAGCTACATCTGTTTCCTTCTTACTGTCTACATAATTCTTTCACCTTTTATTATTTTCCGGCACAGAAAGATGTTCCTGGCTTATCTTGTGTTTTCCCTGTCTCAGCCCTGGATTCAACCATTTCTCTAAAGAGCCTTGCCTCCTTTTAGTAAAGAATGATGTTTAGAAGGCAAGATGTAGGTACTAGGTATGCCAGTTGCTGTTGGGGTGTCACTGCTCCCAGACCCTCTCAATAGATAAAGTTAGGGAACTTGTGAACATATATATGCATACACACGTATATAGAAACACACATTTGTACATATGCATATTGTCTTAGGCCATTTTGTGTTGCTGTAACAGAATACCACAGACTGGGTCATTTATAAAGGATTGAAATTTATTTCTCACAGTTCTGGAGTCTGGGTAGTCCAAGATCAAGGCACTGGTATCTGGTGAGGGCCTTCTTGCTACATCCTCACATGGTGGAAGGCTGAAGGGCAAGAGAGGAACTTCCTCCTTCAAGCCCTTTTATGAGGGCACCTAATCCCGTTCACGAGGAAGAAGCCCTCATGACCTTTACACCTCTTAAAGGCCCCACCTCTTAATACCAGCTCATTGGCCATTAAGTTTTAATACTTGAGTTTTGGAGGGGACACATGGAAACTGTGGCACACATGTACCTTTTCATCTATATTTATTCATATATATTGAACAACATGAATTCACATTGACACCTTCAATTCCAATCCTGTACCGCAAGATTTATTCTAATTTTCTCCCTTGCCATATTTGTAACTCCCTTCCTTGACAGTGAGAAACCTATCATGGTTATTATTTTAATTTCTAAGCTTTGCTGGCCTTATTGTAGAATGGCTACCTTTATTGAAGTGCTTAATGTGTTGGATACTATGCTAAGTGCTTTTTTTCGTTATTTAATTTGATCTTTTAACAACTATATAAAGGCTTTGTAGAAGAAAAGGAGACTAAATGAGATCATATAGTTTCCTTATACAATGACAGAACTGGAATTGGAACCTTGGTCTGTGTGACTCAAATATCTATGCTCTTCTTCATTATACTATTTTCAGCCAGTGCTATAGTAAGCACATCTCCTTAGGATTAACTCCTAGAAGAGGAATTGCTTTTTTTTATAGGGTATGTTTATATATTAATAAAATTTTGATAACCCCTGATACATAACCCTCCAATAGGTTGTACTCTAGTGTCTACCTACCAACATTGAGATTATCTAGTATGGTGGTTGTGTGTGGCTGTTTTTTAAATCAATTTGAAAAACCCTTGTCCCTCTCCAGTCTCTCGTACTGAAGCCTATTTGATTATATCAGTTTTCTTCTCAAAATTGTTTCGTGATTTTCTCTTATTCTTAGAAAACTATCCAAATGTTTCCACAGAGCATTCAAGAAAACCCTTTGTGATATGGCCTCTGCTTTCCTCTCTAGCCTCACCTCTTTCTATATGTCGGTACTCACGCTATCATCCAGCATACCACACCTATTTCAGTTCTCTAGCCACATGCTTTCTCTTGCTCTGTGTCTTTGAACATATTGTTCCTTCTGTCTAGAACACTGTTTTTTTCACTCCCCATTCTGTGTTTACTCTCTTCTTCTTAGCCAAATCTAGCTGCTTCTGCGCTTCCCAGTTTAAATTCACTAGGGAAACCTGTGTTAGATGCCTTTTCTAAGTAGTTTAATTATTAGAGTTTTTAAATGTTAGCTTATTTCAGAATATGGCTTTTATGTACAGAAAGAAAATAGTGGTTAAATAAGGTTTCTTTGGAGAGTTTATAACAGATTAAAGCAAACCTTATTGAAATATTAACTGTACCATGAAAATTGCCAAGCAAATTAAAAAATATAATCAGCTTTTAAAATCTTATAATGGTTTATGACAAACTACAAAGTATTATAATTACGTTTTTCTCTGTAAAGTAGCTGCCAACCTGTCTGGACTCGACCCCAAGGACATTGTGGCAGTGCTGAATGAAGAGGGAGGCTACCATCAGATTGGACCAGCAGAGTGTTGTACCGATTCCTTCATTATGTCAGTGACCATCGCATTTGCCACCCAGCTGGAGCAGGTAAGACTCTCTGATAGTCACTCACAAAAAATTTGAAAACTTTATT
>NW_012155062.1:1787727-1800151 GCF_000956105.1 Propithecus coquereli | reverse complement strand
CTGGCTTTGGTAATAGGGTAATACTGGCTTCATAGAAGGAGTTAGTGAGGATTCCCTTTTTCTTGATATTATGAAACAATTTCAGCAGGATAGATGCCAGTTCTTTGTAGGTCTGATAGAATTTGGCTGTGAATCTGTCTGGTCTTGGGCTTTTTTTGATTGGGAGATTTTTAACTACTGTTTAAATCTTGCTACTTATTATTGGTCTGCTCAGGATTTCTGTTTCTTCCCAATTTAAGTATGGGAGATTATATGTTTCCAGAAATTTATCCCTTCCTTCTGGATTTTCTAGTTTGTGTGCATAGAGGGTCTCCTAGTAGTCTCAGATGATATTTTGTATTTCTGTGATATCTGTTGCAATGTCTCCTTTTTCGTTTCTGATTGAGTTTATTTGAATCCTTTCTCTTCTAATTCTGGTTAATCTAGCTAATGGTCTATTGATTTATTGATTTTGTTTATCTTTTCAAAGAACCAATTTTGGTTTAATTGTTACTTCCAGTAGATTTTTTTCCTTTTTAAAAATGAATTTGAAAAAAACAATTTTTGTTTTTTTTCTTTCCATACCAGGAAGAAAGCACTTTTGCTTTAGGAAAAGAATAGATTCTGCTGATCTTGGTAGTAAGAGAATAAGTTAAATCTCTCAGGATTTAGGAGAATGCCCATCAGTAAACATTGTTTTCCATTGTGCCGTGTGGCATGTTAAGGACTGACATGAAAGGATATTTTAATTTACTTTTTGGAGAAATTTGCAATATTGGGAGCACTTCGTGTCAGTAATACTTACTGCCTGTCCAGTCTGTGATTATATTTTACCTTGTTCATAAGCTAACAAATTAGCATGTTACTGTCATGGTTACTGGCAGAAGATACAAGGTTTTGGGGGGAGAAACAAAGGACTTTATTATCTCAGCACAGCAAGCAATGTGAATATTGGTACATTTCCTTCAGATCCCCAACCCCAGTCCCATGGGAACTACACAGAGGGGCCCAAGTGGTTGCTCTGCACACAGTGGGTTTTGTCACAACTGAGGAAATTAAATTTGGGGAATTCACCACTTTTATTATAAGCAGTAAGCAGTCTTGGTTTTTGTCTAGACATGTTACCTTATCTCTCAAGGTTACCAGCTACGTAAACAACCATGGGAGATGGGGTGGGTAAATGAGTGGTCAGGTCCTTGCAGTCTTGGCACACTCAGCCAGAAAGTACGTGGATGCTCAGGGCCCATGGTAGGTTGCCTCTTCCCAAAAGTGGCCCACCACAAAATTAATTGTTATTCCATTCACTGTCTCAGGATCAAGTCCACTTTTCTTGATGTTATGTTGTCTATAGCAGCTGAAATAAATTTTTTCAAAAATAGTGAATATGGCTTATGACTCTAAAATTTTATCAGACTATTCACTTCCAGAGGAACAAAATTCCCACATAGTCCACGTTCACAGGTGAAATATGCAATTAATGACCACGACTTTTTTTTTGACTAGCAAGATATATCAGGTAAAAGATTTTCCTCAGGAATTGTGTTTACTTTGGCATACTGAATTCATGCCTACTACAAAAAAAGCTTTGTTATGTGTTCTTTGAGTATTTATTTTTTCTCTCCTAATTTGATATGGTCATTTCCTCATTGATATATATGTACTTTTGTCTTTCCCCATCAGTTTCATTATTTTTCTTCTTCTCTTCACAAAGCTTTATGTGTGGATTGCTAAGGCTTAAAGTGTCACCCTGGTTGCAGGGAAAGCCAGATGTCCATTGTCCTTTTATTCACTAGCCACATCAGAACACTCCTGTGTATGTGTCAGATAATTAGGAGTCTGCTCTGATTTTACTGTGTTGTTAACATATTTGCAAAGCATTTTAAACTGCTATTTTATTTTTTTTCTCTTCCCTAGGGAGGCATAATTGTTAATATTTATTGATCACTTTGCAGTATGTTCTATGTAATAGGCATTGTGTTAACTACTTTGCATATGTTGCATTTAATCCTACCACAACTTTAGAGGTTAATTATTTTCATTTTAGGCATGAGGAAACCAAGTCTTAGGGAGATTTTGTAGCTAGTAAGTGGGCAAGGTATTTCTGACTATATGGTCACTTTTTAAACTCTATTGTTCCTGTATTATGCTCTCTTGCCTCTTAAGAGTTCCTGGAATAAGATAGATTTGAGTTGAAATCTCATTCTCAGTATTTACTGGCTCCTTTAACTTAGGCATATTACATAACCTTTCTGAGTCTTGAATTGTATAGTGATGATATTACCATCTTTGCAGATGGGCACGAGGAATGAGATAATATTAGTAAAGTGCCTACTATATAGTTTCTATGTGAGAAGCTACATTTGTATGGTTAAGGCTTTTTGTGTTATTTATTGAGTCCATAACTAAAACTGAAACAGTTCTTGGTAATACAAGGGGATTTATTGGGACAACTTTAGTTCAGTTTAGTTTAGTTCAAAAACAACATAGATTGATGCCTGGCAAGCTGTTTATTATCTCTCTAAAAAATTAAGCCAGATAGATTCCTCAAAATGTTACAGGATTACCACTTGATCCAGCAATTCTACTCCTACGTATACTCAAAAGTTTTGAAAACAGGCGTTCAAATGAAAACTTGTACGCAAATGTTTATAAAAGCACTATTCAGAAAAGCCAAAAGGTGGAAACTGCCCAGATGTCCATCAGCAGATGAACGGATAAGCAAAATGTGGTATACCCACACAGTGGAATATTGTTACTGTATATAGCTATAAAAGGAATGACATACTGATACATTCTGCAACATGGATGAATGTTGAAAACATGCTGAGAAAATGAAGCGAGACACAAAATCCATGTGTTGTATGATTCCACTTATACAAAATATGCAAAAAGGCAAAAATCCATATAGTCAAAAGGGGGATTTGGGGTTTTCAGGGATTGAAGGCAGGAGAGAGTTATGACTGCTTAATGGTTACATTGTTTGTTTGGGGTGAAACTAGCTATTTAGTTTTTTCTTCTCAACCTAGTCAAAGGCAATGTGAGAAAGCCTCTTGCAATAAACAAATTTAACAAAGTTTCACATGCCAATCAGTGACTTTGCATGTTACTATTAAAGTATTAGAATAGAGGACTGAGTTTGGAGCAAGAGGACAGGATGCTGATATTTTTGCTTCCTTCTTTTTTTTAAATATTTAAAGTTAAGGGTAGAAGAAAAACATAGTCTCTAAATTCCAAGATAATAAAGGGTTTTTAAAAGAATCTCTACACAGTGAGAATTATTGGAATTAAACATACCATGGTATATATAAGGGTCATCTTTATTTCTTAACATTTTAATTGCTTTCTAATTATGGAAGAAAGTAAAGGAAAACAAAAAACCTTCTCTAATTAAACTCCTCTGAAGTAGTTGCTGTTAAGAGTAGTATATTTTCCTAGGTATTTTCTCATTCTCACATAACAACAGCTACCTAGTGCTAGGCACTGTTGTAGTGTTGAACACGTATTATCTCTTTTAATCCTTCCAACAACCCTAAAAGAAATGGAAGCATAGAACAATTAAATAATTTTTCCAAGGTTTCATAACAAGTCTCTGATTGAACCAGAGTTGTGGTTGGGGTCTGACTAGAATTTATACTCTTAACAATTATAGGTGTAAAGGGGCTCCTCTCAATATATTTAAGTGTAAATGGTTAAAATTTACTCAATTAAACAAAATCATTTTCAAGTATAGAATTGAAGTAACTTACATTTATTATGTATCTGGTACTGTGCTATTATTATAATCCAAGCAGTTAGCACTTTTATTTTCAAAACTATACAAACTATCCTGTAACTTTTATTTTTATCCAACAGTGTCTTATGTAACTTTCATGTCTGTCATTAGTTAGCAGCCATACTGTATGATAACTATTTAAGGCAACTATTGATTGACACATTTATTGTTTATAGTTTATTGTGTAACATGTTCTAGTAAACATTAAAGTTCTATTAGAAGATATTTTATAAGACAGGAATTCCATCTCTTAGTCATATGTGGCCATGAAACTAGCAACTCTGAAAAGTAACACTTATAGTACAAAGGGCATTTTTTTTGGCAACTGTTAATTTATAGGTCTCTAAATTTTGGCAGGGTAGCTAAAAAAAACTTTTTTATAAAAAATTTTATGTATTAAATAACCTTGATTAATTTTTTTAACCTGTTCTCATTGGTAAAGTAGAGCCTCTGGTGGTGGAGTAAAGATAAGATGAAATAAAGTAGGTGAAAATAAGGAAAGCTCGGTTTAAAATATTTGACCCCTTTCTTCTAAAAAGAACTTTCATTTATTCTTTCATGGACCAGTTGAATAAAATGAAAACTTTAAAAGAAAATAATCTATAAAAAGTCTTTTAGTCTCTTTGTATTTTTCTACGACAACCCTTAAAAATTAATCAAACTAGTAATTTGATAAAGATTTAGGAATTTTATTTGAGTGGTTAATTTTAAGACATTAAATATCAACATTTTAGCAGATATTTTTGGAGTGCAACAGACATATTTAAGCATATTTAGCATATTTAGTGGTTTAGAAAGTAATACTCTTTTCTTTTTCCTCAAATGTTTAGTTAATTCCATGTACCATGAAACTTCCAGAAAGACAGCCTGAGTTTTTCTTTTACTACTCTTTACTGGGAAATGATGTTACAAATGAACCATTCAATGATTTGATCAACCCAAACTTTGAGCCAGAGAGAGCATCTGTTCGCATACGTAGCAGTGTAGAAATTCTTCGTGTTTACCTGGCTCTTCAGTCTAAACTACAGGTAAGTTTGCAGAAAATTGTTTTTTATTGGAGATCATTTTTTAAACATTAGTACCTAAACTCTATCATATTTCAGTAGTAGAGGTCATCTTTCTGTCATATCTTTTGATTTTTTAGATATTATCTTGAATCATGAAGTCATTGGCATTACTGTTACTTTAGGAGAATAAAGTTACTTTACAGAATTTTAGAAGATAACACCTCTCTTCCTTATCCAGTTATCGAGAAAAGAGGTATATCAGTTATCAGTCCTTTATAAAAAAAATTATACCCGGAGCTAAAAGCTGTGGGCACAGGCAAGGTTTCATTATTGTTAGTGGAGACGGTAGGTGTAGGCACGCAGATCACACTCTTGATTTCAGAATTTATGTACCTTATTGCTATTACAAACAAAGAGATAAGACAACTTTCTAAAATCTGCCCTTAGATATATTTTGTAAAGTCTTTTCATTTTTTTTTTTTATGAATATGAAGTGTTTTTTCTTTCTCTTTTTTATTTCAGAATATTATGGGGGTACAAATGTTTAGGTTACATATATTGCCCTTGCCCCACCAGAGTCAGAGCTGCAAGCATGTCCATCCCCCAGAGGGTGTGCACTGCACCCATTGTAAAGTCTTTTTAAATTGGACTCCATTTAAAAGTGAACATTGCCTAGTGAAACTTATTCTTCTCTTTTACGACAATTGCTTTTGCTCAAACTAAGATAGGGTAGTGATATATAGGGTTAGATAGTCATTTGTTTAAAGTAACCTCAGTCATTAGACTTTGCTTGCATTTTGTGCACAAGGTGAAAAGAGGGATTAAGAAATTTTAGTAGAATTGAATTTCAAAGATGGTTCTGCTAAACCCAAGATATTTAGTAAACTGAAGACTATATAAAACAATGAAATGCAGGAAAAAGCAGTTTGAATTTTATTCTGTATCTAACATATCAATCCTAACCAGAAGTATTGATTTATTAGTTTGGAGGACATTTAAGTCATAAAAATACTTTTTCTCCAGCCCATTATCACACCTAATATCAAGAAAAAGCTGGCTGGGTGCGGTGGCTCATGCCTGTAATCCTAGCACTCTGGGAGGCCAAGGCGGGCGGATTGTTTGAGCTCAGGAGTTCGAGACCAGCCTGAGCAAGAGCGAGACCCCGTCTCTACTAAAAATAGAAAGAAATTAATCGGACAACTAAAAATATATAGAAAAAATTAGCCGGGTATGGTGGCGCATGCCTGTAGTCCCAGCTACTCGGGAGGCTGAGGCAGAAGGATCGCTTGAGCCCAGGAGTGTGAGGTTGCTGTGAGCTAGGCTGACACCACGGCACTCACTCTAGCCTGGACAAAAGAGTGAGACTCTGTCTCAAAAAAAAAAAAAAAAAGAAAAGAAAAAGCTACAAGTTTCTTAACTCTGTCACTGCTAATATTAGAGCTAAATATATTTTTATGTAATGATTGCTTATTCATAGAAATACACGATTCCTATATTGATGCACAGTGCTATGTTGACATCTTCAATATAGTAAGGGAAAAGAGTAATTGTATAACATATACCTGGAACAGTTTATTCTTTTTTTATAGTTGTCAAAAAGTGGTAATGTTGAACTTTTTATTAGCTATCGGTGATTAATGGTACATTCCACCCCGGAAGGATTGTTTTACCTTTTACTATTAAGCACTCTGTTTTATATATAAAGTCTGAAAAGCAAGAAGAGAGAGAAACAGTCAAGATATTTTATGGGTGAATAAAACAAAATTATTTGAGGTTTTTAACACGGTAATTGCTACGTGAGTGGTATTTAGCTCACACTGGTTTTGAGCCCAGGGGCTCATGAAGCATATGTAACTGCAGTTGGTTCATGAAAATCTTACTTGTTGATGATCTTATTGTTATAATTAATATTGACAGTTTAATTGCGTATAACTCACGCACAGAAAACAATAAAAAAATAGCAAATTTTTCATTAAATTAGAAATGATTGTTTTGTTTTTTAAGTTTTTTATTCTACTTTTGTAATAAAACACTGTAGCCTCAACAAAATTTTTTTTCTAGTGTGGCAATATGTTAAATTCCAAGTCGAGGTTGATCCACTGACATATTTTAGAACTGTGTTTAAGTTAATGTTAAAATGGAAATAGAAAAATGTTGAAGTATTTGTTTTCTATTTAAATTCACAAATCCATTATTTTATTATATAATTTGCATATGTAAAGTGGCATAGTAAAAAAATAGTAAAGTAACCATAGTTCACCAAAGAGACAGAAAAAAGGGTGATAATATATAACTATATAATACTGGAAAAGGAAAAGAGGTAATAGCTATTATTATGTTATTAGTAAGCTTTGTGTTTTATCACCAGTTTTAACAATCATATATGAGAATTCATTACTTAGTCACTGCAGGTCAGTGAGGTAACTTGTATTATGTTTTCCTTCTGTGAATCATTTTATAAGTTTTTATTAAGTTTATGGTGTTCAGGAGAGAGGAGAAAGTGTAAAGCCCTATGGTGATTTTCCCTTTCATATTAGATCCATCTCTGCTGTGGAGACCAGTCACTTGGGAGTACAGAAATACCTTTAACTGGATTACTGAAAAAGGGCAGTACCGAAATCAACCACCGCCCAGTCACAGTCGAGGGTGCTTTTACCCTTGACCCTCCAAACCGAGCCAAACAGAAGCTTGCACCTACTCCTGTTGAGCTAGCTCCGACTGTGGGAGTATCTGTGGCTCTGCAGAGAGAAGGCATAGACTCCCAGGCAAGTAGTGGCCCTCCTTCGATTCCCCCAGCTTCTCTAGTCTCACTCATGATTGATTACACAAGTGGAACTTCAAAAGAGTTACCTGGCATAAGAATATATTTATTATTCTTAATTAGTGACCTACATCAGTGGTCCCCAACCTTTTTGGCACCAGGGACCAGTTTCATGGAAGACAGTTTTTCCACGGACTGGGGTCGGTGGGTGAGGTTTCGTGGTAGGGAGGGAGTGGCTGATGCAGCGCGCAGGCCATTTCCTAACAGGCCATGGACTGGTACCGGACCAGGGGTTGGGGAATGCAGGCCTACATTATATGATACCTCCTTTTTGAAAAGACCCTTCTAAAAAGTGCTATGGCTGCTACTTTTGTGATTTATAATTGACTATACCCAGAGCCCTCTTAGCCTCTGGGATAGCCTTCTTGTGCAGTGGAAACCATTCTACTACTAAATGAGAACCTCCCAACTCAATGATTATGGCGGAAAAGGAACTCCAGTAAAGGAGAATATTCTTAGACCTATTTTCTGGGAATCTGCATTTGATGGTATCTTTTTGGTTGACACAGACTGAGCTAATATAAGATTCTTGGTTCATTAATGCTTTGTAGTCCTCTTACACCCTTTAGGCAGATTTTGTAACAGAGATGGGCATTTATTTGAATATATATATTTTTTTTATTATATCTATCCCCAGAATCAACTTTGTCTTATTCTTTCAAAGAGTTTATCTTCATGTAGATTTTGAATTAAAGGTAGAAAAGCTGTTTAAAAGATATATATGCATATATTTTTAGAGGGGAGTGGAGTAAAGGAGAGAAAAAAAATCATACAAGACATCTGTTTTTTCTTTTTAGGAGTATAGTCCTCCATTGTGCTGCCTTGGTAGGAATAACCATTCCCAGGGACACCTATGCCTGACTTCTTTTCTCAAGTGTCCCTTCTTACCCATTAGGATGCATTTTGGTACTCAGCTCTGGATATCATATTTCCTTCCTGTTCATCTTCCTTTTTCTGGTCCTAGATGCTATAAGAAAATATGCAAATTATGAAGAAAAATAGACTAGGAATATCCAAACTGGGAAAGGAAGCTTATATTTTTAAAAATCAACGCCAAGTTTTTTGCTTAATTGTGAAGGAAAGTTCTTTGCAAATTATACTTTATTTAAAAATTGTTTTTAGTCTTTAATTGAATTAAAGACCCAGAATGAACATGAGCCAGAGCATTCAAAGAAGAGAGTTTTAACCCCCATAAAGGAGAAGACACTTACTGGGCCAAAATCACCAAGCATGTCCCCCGTTCCACCTCACAACCAGTCACCTCCAATAAAAGATGATGCTACAGGAAGTGAAGTGGAAAGCTTACAATATGACAAGGACACCAAACAGAATTTAAAGGGTAAGATGTTCTTTTTACAGATCTTTTAGGTATTGCATTTTGCAGCCATCTAATGACTCTGAGAACTTTTATGCCTTGTAAGTAAAAATTATGGGTCTTTTAATAATCAGTAATGTGTAGTGATATAAAAATTTCCATTTAAAGTCATTGCAATTTATCTAACTGCATAATAGAATTTTCTAAATTAAGCTAAGAGAATTTTTCATTTTATTTTCACATTGGAAATATCCTAGGCAAAGAAATTAAAGAATATAGTTCTTTCAAATTTTTAAACTGTTAAACTCTTATATCTTGAATTCATTGGAATTTTTGAGAAAAGAGCTATTAACTGGTTCTTACTGTAAACTCATAATATTTTTGATCCTGAAATTAAAAGTCTGAGAATGCATGTTTATCTGGTTTTATAAAATATTTTCACCCATTGCATAAGGGTCTATAGTTAGTACTATAACTTATCAGTAGTGAATTAGGAGTTAGAAGTCTTTGGTGCAAGTTACATCTCTGTCACTTAGTAGTTGTATGACTTGGGCCATTCATTACACAGCTCTGGTCTCTAATAGGGTTAGACTAGATATCTCTGTCTTTTCAAGTTTTAGCTTCTTGTTAGACTATTTCATATGTGCCTAAAGTAACCACATGTCATGTCTCAGTAAGTCTCAAATATAACCCTTTGAATGCAAAGTTGGGTGCAGCTACCTCTTGGAAATGGGTTAGTGCCTGCTAGTCTGCAGTCATACATTACTCTATTGGTTCTGTATGTTTTTATGTTGTGCAATATGTGTTGAGAGTAAGCTCTTTCTTTACACAATTCTGGAATGAGAATTAAAGCCTCAGTAACAAGTCACTTTTAAGACACTTATGCCTCAATTCATATGTTCATAAGACAAAATAGTCAAATTCCTTGCTTGAACATAAATGAGATGATAGCTTTAAATTATCTGGATAATTTAAGAGAAACTGGTAGCAAGTGGAATGATTTTTTTTTTTTCCCTGTTCTTTTTAGCCAATTCTTCTGTACCTGCTTCACTGGCTCAGCCAGCGATTACATCCAATGCTTCAGAAACAGCTTCTGGACAGAAGATTGCTGTTCCAGCAACATCACATCATTTTTGCTTTTCAATAGACTTGAGGAGTATCCATGCCTTGGAAATTGGTTTCCCAATCAACTGTATATTAAGGTGTGATTTGATTTTATTTCAAAGTAGTATTTTCTGAAGAGAAATGCTTTTTCTCTGGGGAGTTGCAGAGAGAAATGTTACAAAGAAGTTATAACATTTGTTAAATTAGTGGACTAAAAGGGGGAAAGGTTAATATTGCAATGCCTTTGAACTTAAACCATGCTGGCAGTGGTGGCATGAGTGGTCTTAACCTGTTCTGCTATAATAATTGTAGGCATTTAAAATAATCTATTAATGCTGCCATTTAAAATACATCAGCTCTTAAACTTTCAATATTTTTTTTTCTGGAAAAAGGTGCTACAGGTCAAAATAATGATAGTACAGTATCTGATTTTTCTATCAAACTATATTATAATGGGAGGTTATATTCCTGATATCTATATTTTGTAGGTATGAATCTAAACACTGTACTTAATGAGCTGTAAGTGGAATATGTTCACACTGTTCAATATATGTCAGTTAAACAGCTTTACATATTAGTTTTTAATAAAGTTACATTTTTATAGACTTTTGTTGGCTACAATATAAATTAAATGTAATAGAACAATGTGTTTAGTTTGGCACATTTAGCTTCTTATAAATTTCTTTGGCATAAACATCATTTGAAATAAAATTCTTAGTCTTTCTGTGATTAAAGTGAGAAAACCTTTGTGTCATCATGAATTGCCATTTCTATGAGTCTCAGCAAGTCCACATTGCTTCTTGCTATCATTTGAGGCAACTTTTAAATGCATATATCACCTCATACTTGCATCTGATTTTTCAGTTCTTTGATTCCTTATCAAATTGTTTCCCAAATCCTCTGTGCTTTGGTATGAATAATGGACAGAATCAATAGAATCCAGCACTAAGTGTGATTGTGAATTCATAGAATGAAAATCTTTCCATCTCAGCTGAATTTCTGCAGTTTACTTCTTGTTAGATACTGAGAATCATTACTAAAAATTTATTTGGAAATTGAAAATTGAAAAAAAGATTTTCTCTCACAGCCATAGCTTTTCTCAAAGTGTTTCTATAACATCTCAAAATTGCTTTTAGAAATAAAATTATTACTTATTCTCTAGTTGTTTTTTTTTTTTTTTTTTTCATCTCTTATCTCTATTCCTTTAACTGAGATCTCTCTTCTGCTACTACTAGGGTATCTGATCTTAGAATACTTAAGATGTTGGCTAGAAGCACAGAAACATAGGGATAATCTAGAGTTAGATGCTGTGAGAGGGAAGCTTTATACAAGCCCACTTAGGAAGTGCTAATATTAGTTTTTGAATTTACTTCTTAAGAACCATTTGTTTAATCATTAAGCACCTACATTATGCCAGCAATGTGCCTGGTGTTAGAGGTACATGAGCCACATAAACAAAGAGGAAGACAGATTCAGAAATAAGTCTACATGAGAGAGAATAGTAGTTCACTTGGCCAAGAAAAAGGGAAATGATATTCTAAACAGAGGAAATAGTCACGATCCACTTAATACTCTATAGAATTCACCAGATGTTAAGGACTATGGGTGTGTTTGAATCATTTTAAAGCATTTTTTAAAATGGCCATTTAACTTTTTTTCAGTTTGATAAATTTTATATTATCATGCTCTGCATTGGTATGAAATTGTGTGCAATTCTGTAATGGAATTTGTGAGGTAACACTGGTATTTGAAAAAGTTTAATCTGCAGTGCTTTCTTGAATTTTTTTTTCTTACACTAACTAGATCCTGTAGTGGGATGGTAGGGGGTTAAAATTCTAGGGCATGAATTTTCTCTAAGGATGACTCGATTTCATTGGATGTATAATTATATAGGAATTCTTGTGCAATTTTTACAAGTAGGGTTTAAATTTTAGCGTTTGATAACAGGATGAAATGTAAGCATGCATAATAATATCTTTATATTTGACTTTAAATACAGAGTAAGTTCAGCAGTAGTCAGGCATTCTTCTTTTTCGTGTGGTTTTGTGATGAAAGGAAGAAAAAATGTTATGTCACTCTGATTTATCCGTAATACTTTGGAGTTGCTTTCATCCTTGATTCTCTGTTCAGAGGCAGGTTACTATGAATACATCCTTTTAGAGTTGACTAAGAGCTTTTTAGCCCATAAAAGATCACTATTGTATCAAGGAAACTAGGTTTACAAATTAAATTTAGCAAGCATTTCTTGAGTGTTTACTATATGGCAAAAATTTCTTGTTCCTGGAAGCGAAGATGAAAAAGATAGGATGTGAGCCCTCAAGGAACTCTTAAAAAAATGGCAGCTCTGTATTTCTACCATTTTTCTAGTAAAAAACTCTATTTGCTTATAATATTCATATACTACTTTGTAAAAAAAATCTATAAAT